>NC_137460.1:47237645-47343810 GCF_964235325.1 Thermobia domestica
AGTTTTTCTTAACCCTTAAATACCACCCATCAGTAGCGATTTCTCCACGGAACAGACAGAACAGCCTGTTCCCCTCCCACTTTTGTGCATCTCCAAGTAAAGTTTACATTATTCTAAATCCTACATTTTCTAGAAGTTCCATCGCTGTCTTGATGCATACAGGTACTATTGTATACCGCCTGTTCTACAAGGGTGTAATGCCATTCAACATTTAGTTGTCTGTAGTACGAGGAATCTTTTCTTTCGAATAAACCCTAGCAGATACGACTATAAAAGGAAAGGAGGAATCTGTGTGTTTGATCTGTTCCATCCATTGTATTGGGTATAGTGGGATTCAGCGCTTTATACAGTTCAGTTTGTTATGTAATTTTAATTTCGTGAGGAGTGAAGATTTGTTCATTCTTTGGTACAATGTTGTATGTGATATTGTATCACTTTCTTTAAAAAAAAATCGTAAAGGTCTAGCTTTCATACTCCTACTTAAATCTGCAAATAAGAAGACAAAAGAACAGGAGTGAGTACTAAATGTTTCAGGTTCACAAATTCAGAATTTCTCTTACACAGAAATAAACCAGCTAGTTTACTGAAGTTTTGGAGGGTATTTCCTGCCCATCCTTTCAGTAGGTTATCAGTAGAAAACGAGATTGAATGCAAGCACTTTTAATCTGACAGAGAGAAACAGTGTGACTTTCTTCTCAGCTGACGCGGAAGAGAGCAATTTTGTAGTGAGTTAGCAAGAGAAATGTCATTAAAAGCAATATTTTAAAAGAGGATGAGTAAGCGAAACTGACATCTTTTTTAACTTTATTTTTACACCATGATGGTGATAGTTTTGCAAAATGTATTCATGTAGAAGTTTCACTTGTTTGTGTGCATTTGGTAGCCTTTTGTGATATTCCCCTTTCTCTCTTCTTTTTGAGCTCCTTCGTGACTAAGTGATTAGCGTACACGCTTTTGGCGTTGGGAGAACCGAGTTCGAATCTCAATGGGAGCTCATGTGGTTCGTTCTGTACTGATTGGAAAAATGGTCTCAAATTGGATTCTTGAGATTGTTTACACAAGAGACAATATTTCCATGCGATTGTACTTGCACAAATAAACTTCTCTTGTGTATTATTAGAAACAAAATTGTATGAACATTTTAATGAGGGTCTTCTCCAGAAAAATTATCTGCTGAGGAGGGGTTACGGAAGGATTAAAACACAAGGAGTCTTCATTGACACACTATTTTTTAAAGAATATGTCTACACACAGTGAGATGTAATAGTAATTTATTTTAGCTTCGTTGAAAGGGAAACTTGCTGCCCCGGAAGAATTCCAGGAAGAAACGCGGTTTATACTTGTCTGAAAATTGAATTATGCTCTTTTACTTTGTTGATCCTCGCAGAATCGAACGCTTTCTTCAAATCAATAGAGTATATATTGTAATTTTAATAAAATGTTTAAACGAAGTGATTTATTACTTCAAAACCTCTCAAATACAAACCCTCCCACCTGATTTAGTGGTTAGTATGTGTGTTTTGATATGCATAGTCCCGTGTTCGATTCTCTGTAGGAAAACATAAAAAACTTGAACCCATTACAGTAGTTCGAATTTAAGCTGAAACGGTACATCCAAATCTCATAGGGCCTTAATACTGAAAGGGAGCGCAAGCAAACGAACTTTCAAACAGAACTCTACCTATATCTTCAACTTATGTCCAAATGTAAACCAAAACAGTATAAACAGTTGAGAGTACTCGAGGAGCATTGGCAGAACGAACTGAAAAATAAATATTTTTTTTGAAATTTATGTAAAATTGTATATTAAATTTATTTGATTAAATTCAATAGATAATACACTTATATATTTGGAACTTTCGTATTAGGGGATCTATTGAATTAGCTCTATTGAGTTGTCACTTTTTATCACAGTATATATACTGAAAATCAGTGGTCGAAGTGAGACGGTATGTGGTGGTATGCCATACGGCCTCTGGTTTTTGAGTAATGAGGACATACCGTCTCTGGTTTTTCAGTGATCAAGACAATATTTAAATAGCCGGTATGTTGAGTCAAAATCATAATGAAACATACCGCCTCTCCTTTTTTTTTCTACTTCGAACACTGCTGAAAATGCAGATATAATCAATCAGTGGCCACCGGATACTATTTGGTACCAAAATGTTTATCGTCCTCTTAGGTATTGATCAACACCAATAATTTCCCTATGATTTATGGTTCACGAGATATGGCTCCTTAAATCTCCCGAAATCGGTACTTTGGGGGGGGGGGGGCAATATCTCGGGAACGGTAAGAGTGACGCGAAAAGTTCAACACTTTCTTTGAGATAGTTTTCGATGGTCTATCGAATGGAGGGCTCAAAATTGAAAAATTCGCAAATAACACACACACACACAACACAGGCGTAGAGAATTCAGTAACGAACTTTTTAAGTTCGTTGATAAAGGTTATTTTCTAATGAAAAATAAGCTACTGCCCAGAAAATTAAACTTCCTGCTACTTTTACTCATTAAGAAGAAAAAATGAAGATCTAGCGTTAGTTGTTTATGGTTTGCAGTTCTGCATTATTCGAGTCGCGAAGTTCGACAGTGCTGCCATCAGGTGAGAACATGATACTCACTGCCTGCACTGCTATTGGCTGTAACTATGGGTAAACTTGTCTGCTTTGGAGAATCCACATGGGCAAACACACACAAAAAGGAACCACATTGAAAATCGCTAAAGAAACAAGACGGACTCACACAACTCAACACACACACACACAAACGGCTCTCGCATCGAAAGTTGGAGTCAGTCGCTCGTTTCGGTACAGCGGAACGACTGGTGTTGGTCATCATTTTCGTTCTGTCTACACTGCAAGAATGTGACCGCGAAACGATAATCGGAGCCCGCGAGAAAGAAAGAAAAAAGAAACACACTGAACGCAGTGACGAAGAGGCATTAAAGACAACACTGTCTTAATGGTGTCCTGCTAAACGATTTGCATTTTTTTCTTTTCATTTCTTTGACGGCCGTGACATTGAACAAATTACATAACTTTTTTTGTGTTGTTATTTTAAGAGTGTTCACATGTGCCAAGATACAAGAAAAATATATCACAGCAGCAGTCATATGTACACTAAAATTTTAAGTGAAATATTTTGTGTTCAATTCCCCCCCCCCCCAAAAAAAGTAATAATTTTGCGTATTTATTATTTTCGATTTTTTTCGTAACCAATCTGCACCCATATTTCCTAGCTTAGTGGTTATCATTAAGATTATTGATTAGATAAAAACTAACCGTTATTCAACTGTCAGAGAAGAAACAAGAAGAGGACTTAACAACGTATTTGATTATTTTCCAGTTGCAATATTCTTTTCTCTCCTCATATTTTTCCTTCTTCTTGTTATTATTTTCGTTGAAGTACTTGTTAGAGTGGCGCTACGTTTGCTAACAAAATTACCGGTTATAAACGGTGAGAGGCGTCAGGCGACTATATAATCTATTCCTTCATGTCTTTAAAAAGAATCAAAGAATAAATAATAATAAAAAAAACGCACGATTGTGGGCGAAACGTTTGATAATTACCCGAAAGCCTGTTGAACTGTGATTAACGAAGGCGGTGATTCGTGGTGATTCTTTATCACGTGACGGCTTATTGAAGACAGATTAAAAGTGTGAAAAAAGAAAGAAGAAGAAGAAGAAGATAGAATCAAAACTGGTCTTCCTAAAAAATATTTGCATTTTTATTAGTTATCAAGATTTTTTTTTCTTCTGTAACTTGACTACAAAACGTACAAGTTGTAATTTGTCATCGTATTTGGAAGGAACCAACGAAACACACATGAGAATACGGGCCATATTTATTTGGTGTGAATATGTAATAATAATATTTTAATTCTTTGTTTTAAGTTAGGGTTGGTACTGAAGAAGAATATTTTCTGCAATGAAGTGAAGGATTTGGGGAATCGTTAAACATGTCTTTTTAAAGAATATTAGATATTTCAGAAACAAAGTAAAGTATTACTGTATTACTTTTTAAACCACATAATTTTAAGTGATTTTATTTATATATACAGTGCAAGCAGCGAGAAACAAAATTTTGCTGTGTTTTTTCTAGAGTGTATTTCTGAAGAATATCTATGTTTTTATGTGGCTGTCGTGTGTGTTAATGTTCATACCATATGTAAGTGAAATGTAACCCTAAAGTGCAGCAAAGGAAGACAAAATTGTTTTGTTTTTTTAAAAAAAGAGTTTTGCTTCAGAAGGCCCCGATCAAATAAACATAATATTTTGAACACTCATTGATAACTTAAGGGAAAGTATTACAGTGATTCACAATAATAATAGTTTGTTACTGTCCAAGTTAAATTCTCAAGAAATAATAATAATAATGTGTTTTGTTTAGAAAAGGAAATGGAAGGTCATTGCATAAATTTGTGAAAGAAAGAAGTGTTGTGTGCATACAAAGACGAAAATTCCAAACCAACTAAAGTGTTTGTACGTTGTACATCATGGAAATTACACGTTTTACCCTTATTATCGCGGTTCTTCTGTGCACCGTAGACACACGACGGCATCATAACTCGTACAATTCCAGATCGTATCGGTCACAAAGATCATATCATAAAAGACATCATTCCTCCCAAAATGATCTGGATAGAAACTATGGATATCCTTCGACGTTTATTCGAAGGGATTCGACGTCGTATGTGCCCATGAGAGATGATGTGCGTACTCAACCTGTGACACAAAGAACAACTACTACAACGAGTACAACACAAGAACAGTCAACAACTGCTGCTCCCGTTAGAAGTGAAGACAAGAATAATGTTCAGTATAAACCCTACAGCAGATACCAGAGTGGGTGAGTACAATCTATATTATTATTATTATTATTATTATTATTATTATTATTATTATTATTATTATTATTATTATTATTATTATTATTATTATTATTATTATTATTATCTTTTCTAAACCCTTTAAAGTACACACCCCAGTGATTTAGTTGGTCTAGTATCATCCAAGTATTTGGTGCGAGTGGCCCGGGGTTCGATTTTAAATGGCAATTCCGATTATTTGGACGCCACCATGCCCTCTAGAACGTCCCTCATGATACAGTTCCTTCTTACTAAATGTCCCAACCAGTTTCTCTTCCTCTTCTTAATAACATCTAAAAATTTAAAAAACAGAAAACTGGAAAAGAACATTCAAGGAAAGCAATGACACAGCCCAACAAGCTTCCCTTGCAATCTTCACGTAGAGGTCCTTCGTGGCTAAGTGGTTAGAGCACGTATTTTTTGGCGTGGGAGACCGAAAGTCGATTCCCGGCGGGAGCTCATGTGGTACGAATCCCACGTTAAGCTATAGGTCCACATCGCATATAGCCTCACTGCTGAAAGGGACGCTAAACTGAAAATCCAATTCAATCCAAGTAATCTGCAGGCAAAATTCCAAAATTAAAATACCTACGTACTGTTCTGTGGTCCAAACCCAACCCATTTCACCGGAAGTGGCATTATTTTCCTCCAAGCTGCTCATGTGTGTTAATCGACCACAATGCACTCGGATTCTAGTTAGATAACGAAATAGTCGGTTATAGAAAAAAGGCTACACTACTATTCATCAAAAAACTTAATTTGCGAAAATAAAACTTTCGACGAATTGTGACATTAGAACACAAATTGTTGTAGTGTCACTCAGTTGAACGAACTGCTGTATATTGAACGAAGCATACAAATAACACCTTATTTGCGGTGTATGTGTATTGATTGAAGAAATCACAAAACTGAGTAAATGCGGTTAAGTCTAAAATATTGAATGAAGTATTCTATTATTGTTGTTGTGGAGCACCGAGTAGGGCTGATAATGATAATAGTTTATTTCTTGGAAGTAAGCCGACGGATGGTTAGTTCTTTATTATATACTGGCTTGAGAAGGTTAGAAATATGACCTTGGAAACTGATGCTCTGGCTAGGTGTCACTGCTGAAATGTGCGCCATAAGGACGCTCAGAGTTCTTCATTCTTTTGGGTCACAAAAATGAAATGAAATCTCTCAGTTTAACCTGCCACGATCATGCCCTTTAGCCAAGTGAATGATGATGGAAGAATAGGTAGAATGATAAAGTGGGAGAAAACAAGAGTACCCCGAAAAACCCACGGACACGATGTTGTCCACCAGTTTCCACAGTTGGTCGGGGATCGAACCTGGGACCCCATGCACCAGAGGTAAGCGCTGTACCACTGAACCGCCGTATTACAGTACAGTATATTCATTTTAATTTTTATTTGTACATGGTGTTTCAAAACAACACCAAGAACGTTTGGGAGGTAATTCCTGACACCAAGATAAGTCAAAATGTATAGACCAATCTGGGTACACAAATGCTTCCTTTGGGAGTTATAGGCTTCCGAAAACATAAAAAAAAAAGAATTTTAAAAGTCCATAGCTCCAATACTATGGGACCTACCGTAGCTGGGTCAAGACTTCACTTAGAAACTAGTATGTGCCCTATCCGAATATCCATGTTTCAGAATCCTGTGGTACTTCCGCAACAATTTTTATAGAAGGAGTTGGTGAGTACTTCAAATTACGAGGGTCATTCGGAAAGTAAAGAACGTTTTTGTATAAACACTTTAATAACTTATATACAAAGGCGAAATTTGTGTTACATACTATGTGATACTTAAGTTACTTTTCGACATAGTCGCCGTGTAAATTTAAACACTTGTCATACCGTGGTACAAGTTTTTCCATGCCTTCGACATATACATTTGCCGCCAAACTGTTGAACCAATCACTAACAGCTTCCTTAAGTTCATCATCACTGCCGTAGTGGCTTCCACCCAAAAAGTCTTTCAACTTTGGAAATAGGTGGAAGTCACTGGGGGCTAAGTCTGGACTATAGGGTGGATGCTCCCAAACTTCCCACTTAAACTGCTGAAGCAAGTCCCTCGTCAATGCCGCGGAGTGAGGACGGGCATTGTCGTGGAGGAGGATGACGCCGCTGGCCAGCAATCCGCAATCAGTGATTTGTCTATAAATTTCTATCGGACGCACTTTTCTTGCATTCAAAAATCTTATCACACTACGAACCTCACACTTGGCGGGATCAGTAATTGTATCGCACATTTTACAGTCGCACAGCGAAGCAATAACGGACCGTAGCGCATCGCAGCTGGTGCCAGGCTGAGGCTAAAGCATGCCCAGGTCAATAACCCAGCGGCAGCGGGGGTGGGAGAACACGCGCACGCGCTAGCGCAAAACGTTCTTTACTTTCCGAATGACCCTCGTATATTCTCGTAGCCAAATCACTCTATAAAAATTGTCGCGTGAGTACCTTAGAATTCTGAAATATTTGAAAGGAAGCATTTGTGCACCTACGTTGGTCTGTACTTTCTGTCTTATCTTGGTGTCAGGAATCACTTCCCAAACGTTGTCGGTGTTGTTTTGAAACGCCCTGTATAGATTAACAAAATTAATCACAGTACACTCTCGACTGTCCGGCTCGCAACTATCCGGACTCCTTACTACCCGGCCTAGTTACAAAAAAGAAAATGTAAAGAATGAAAGTTAAAATTCTCCCTGATAAAGTAAGGTATATTACAATACTTTTAACGATCCACTTGATATGTACTGGATTCATAAAAGTACGACTTTGTCAAGGAAAAGTAGTCATATATCAAACGCATTTTAAAAAAACTAAAAGTAAGTTCTGATTAGTTACCTTTTCACATTTATGTAATTATTTATCAATGAACAGCAAAACAAATAAAAATAATTTATTTAAGAATTAGACCAATATTTTAAGTTAGTGTTTTGTTTATTTTAAAATTGTGTGTATTCAGAGTGTGGACCATTTTAATTTTACTTCAATTAAGTTAGACATTGCAAACTTTAAACTCTTGGACTTCCTTTCTCTGCAATAAATTTTTAAAACATGCCTACAGTGCACAATAAACATTCATAAAATACTTTCCGTACTAAGTGGTCAAAAAATATGAAAAAGATCAAGTTTTGGTATAAAAAGCGTTCATTTAAAGGTATGAGTGGAGGCAAGAAGTGAGTAACTCCAACCTATCCGGATATTTTGTTAATTCAGCCAGATTAGGCCTAAACGCCTATTGCTTATACAACCCAACTGTCATAGAAGTTTGGCTGGTTGCAGACGGCTAGGCATTCTATTGATTTTGTATCAACAACAAGCTTGAGCATTTTTGGTTTCGTAATAAGAGGAAAACATAATGCAAACACTAAAAGGTAAGAAAAATGTAACAAGAAATACAACGCTTTTGTAAAAATAAATAAAACAATGCACTACAAAGGAGAAGTTTTGAGTAATTCGGTGTTATTTCGTTATTGCAGACGTTTAGAAAAAATGCCCTACCTATGTAAAACGTATTTTTTATGGGTGAAGTAAAATAAAGATATAGACTAAAACTGTTAGGCTAAATAAACATTCTCCTTAATATTCATAATAACTTTACCTTCAACCTCGTAGGAAGAGTGCCCAACATTTTATGTTAGTTTCAGTTGTTTATTTTACCCAATGTATATAAATGTATATAAACGTATATACAAACTCGAAAATATATATAACTTATTTTTATTTTTAACTTTAACGTACCACGTTTATGTAATGATGCAAAGAGACACGACGATGATAAAATAGATGATAATATGGTGGAAGGAGGAAAGTGGGGGGGGGAATTGTAGAACACAGAGAAAATACATGCACACAGTGTTTGTCCATCACAAAACCCACTTGGTCAAAGTTGGGGTTGAACCAGGGACTCGACGCGTCAGAAGTGAAAGCTTTATCACTGAGCTACCGCGTCCCCCATATATACAGAGTGTTTCAAATCAACACCGACAATGTTTGGGAGGTGATCCACCAAGATAAGAGAAAAAGTATAGACCAACCTGGGTGCAGAAATCCGCCATTTCAGAGTTATAGGCTTCCGAAAACATTAAAAAAGTTAACTTCAAGCCTCCAATATTATGGAAGCTGACCTTTAAAGTTCATTTTGTCATGTTTTCGGCAGCCTATAACTCTGAAATGACAGATTTCTGTACCCAAGTCGGTTTGTGTATTATTCGTGTTACTTTAGTCTCTATCTATAGCATAATCGTGGAATGTTCAACTAAAGATTCATATTATTTCATAATAATTCTCTATGAAGAATGAATAGCCATATATTATTATTATTATTATTATTATTATTATTATTATTATTATTATTATTATTATTATTATTATTATTATTATTATTATTATTATTATTTGGGTTCTAACGCTACATGAGACGTAGACTTACAGTTTAAGATTAAATTCTAACCATTCTAAGGCATTCCAAGATTTCCCACCAGGAATTGAAATTGGACCCAGTGCACAAAAGTTGAGCACGCTAACCATCGTCGAGGATTATTTTGATTAATAATAATAATAATAATAATAATAATAATAATAATAATAATAATAATAATAATAATAATAATAATAATAATAATAATAATATAATGCAAGAATTAAAACTACTTGTGAATGTGCACGGTGTCACATAACTTGCAGTAAGTAGGTGTTGATTATAACGCGGTGCAATTCCAACCTCTTGTTTTTCTGCATACGTATGTAGTTTATACTTAAGTCGTGATTCCAGTAGCTGGTGGAGTAGAGTTTCAACAGGATTTCTGCATTAAGTACAGTTCCTCCTTCTCTTCCTTCCTTTAACACTATTCTTGCAGTGTACGGCAGGGGAGAGAAGGAGAAAGGAACGTGTTTTCTATTTGTAATGCATGCATGGGAGCACCAGGTGCATGCAAAGAGTAATGCAAGAGGAGAACTATTTTAACATAAACAAAACCAGGCTCTGTTTTCGCCCAACGCTTTTCTCATTATTTTCTTCCTGTGGAAAAAAAATATACGACAGTCGTTGATAAAACAGAACAGTAAAATGTTCTATGGTTTCGGAGCTGATTCACATTGTATACCAAAAGATAGCTTTCCACGAATCCTATATGCTGTGCAGAACATTCTCATGTCATCAAATTCAGTTGCTTCCTTCTCGAAAGCTGTTAGCGGGAAAGTAACAGCGGCATTTTTTTTCTTTACTTTGTTGGGTTCCAATTTTTTATTTTAATGATTTTAGTCTTTCGGAGATACAGTACTTTAACTGTTGACTTTGGTCATGATAATTAAAACCAAAGATCAGCTATTGAATTATAAAGTCAATTTAAACAAAATATATTTATTAATAGTTTCAGCTCTCGTTTTACAGAATTAACAAACAGTATAGTGGTAGTAGCAAATAGTATAGATTGTCCCCTTACGAGATACCAATTTTACTACCCTATCCACAGCTCAAGTTGGGGTAAAGGGAAAAATAGCTTACACCATGAACACAACCCCCAGTCTCATTCTTCCAGAAGTAGTCTGATGTTTGTTGAATAGATACTAAACCATACTAGATACCAATACTAAACTGTTTGTAAGATGATGCAACGATCCCCAATGCTTTCACCTACCTTTTTTTATTTGAAAGTTTATCTTAACGTCCAGTCTTTATCTCGTTTTCAAATTCACTTTAATAGCTATTTATCTAAAGATTGGGTGTCAGCACCCGGGGTCATGCTTTTTCTAGTTGGTTTTGGTTTACGTGTAGTTCAGGTCACACTTATTACAATTTAATGTATTGGCTTTATCACGGTCTTCGGGTTGTAAACTCATAAATATATTTTAGTCATTTGCTATCTCAAATTGTTTTAGTATCACTTCAACGAAGGTTTCTTTCTTCTTTCTTCCTGGTGGGTTTGTGACAGTTGGAATGGGGAAAAGTCACCGCGGATCCAACCCAGGGTCAACCACTCGGGTATAGCAGTTGTGTTAGCTACTTTATCACAAAGCGATTCTTAATATTGTATTGTAGGGTAACAAAGCGTTTACTGCTCAACAAATAAATACTTATTGAGCACTATGTCTTTAAGGAATAATTCTGGAGGCTTTGCCTCTCTCCAGAATTAGATAACAGTTCATTTTTGCTGTATGGCGGTCAGTGGAAATTCTATAGACCGCCTTTTGTTATATCTTATTGTTTCTGCTCTCTGGTGATCAGTCTTGAAACCGGAAATGGTTAATTTCTACCCTTTCCGGTTTTAGTAGAGGTTTAACGGAGAAGATGGAATGTATTAGTGGAACGCTAAATCGATTACAAAAATCCGCTTGTCTCTATCTATTACCCTTTTTGCTCTATAGAGACAAATATTGAAACCGGAAGTAGTAACAAATTTCTACCACTTCCTGTTTTAGTAGAGTAATGAGATGCAATGTATTCTTTGGACGCTGTATCTATTCCAAAAACCAACTACTCAATATCTCTTACGGTTTTGGATCAAATACCTGTCTACAGAGAGACAGACGGGCGAAACTGTTGGATAAAGCTTCTGATCCTTATGTATATTATAGTTTGTAAGTCTCAAAGATAATTGCTACTTACATATCAAATTATTATTATTATTATTATTATTATTATTATTATTATTATTATTATTATTATTATTATTATTGTTATTATTATTATTATTATTATTATTATTATTATTATTATTATTATTATTATTATTATTATTATTATTATTATTATTATTATTATTATTATTCCTTCTGTTTGTTTAATTGATTTTGTGGGAGAAGATTAGTCTTCAGGGTAAGTATAGCAGAGTATTATATATCTTTGGAGAGTCACTTCAATAATTTGTACGTGGAATTTTGAAACTCTCTCTTTTGCTTTACAAAACTTTGTTCGTGATGTTTTAATTTTCCTTGGATTTTGTGTTTAACAGGAAAAACAGTAAGTGGAAAATTATTGAAAGTACACGTGTTTTCTCTTTCGAATTAAGTTAGTTCACGGAAATCTCATTAACATCTTTAAGATTGCCATTAACTGCCATCTATGAAACGTTTGAAGAAGCTCCTTTCAATCGGTTCCGCGAAACCGTTTCTGTTATATGGTTTGTAATCATATACAGTATTCCGCTGAGCTTGTAATTGCTTTTCCCTGTACTATGGAAGTTTAGGTCTAACTCCTTAAAGATTTTTTTAAAAATAAATAAATACTTTGTGAGAATTTTAGCAGTTCTTTTTAAACCTTAAAATAAGCAGACATGCGTGCAGACTTACTTTAGGTCTGACACAAGATAAATCACTTTAAATGTGGTATTTTTTAGAACCAATATACACCTTTTGCCTTATAAGCACTGGCGCAAATCTTGGGGGGATGAATGGGACATGTCTTTCTCAATGTTGGAACTGGGGGGATTGTCCCCTCAATAATCCGATTTGAAATGTGTGTTGTTGTTTTTTTTAGGGGTGGGAGAAATGATGATTTCTGTCCGACTTCCACCTCATCTACATCTATATAATATACAACAGGTTGACCTCAGAAATCAGATTCGTCTACCGTAATATGAGTCTCCCCTCCCCTCCCCCAAAATAAGCCTCAAATTTGCCCGCCTTCCAATGTTGAAGACAACTCTGCTCCCCTGATCCTCCACAGCATTGTTTTTCAACTTCATAAATATTTTGAACATCGCTTAAAAAATATTATGGGAACGGTCTTCCCCCAATGTTGAAGATAGATTTGCACCGCTGCTTATAAGAAGTCGTATTGTAAAAATGCATAAGGAAAGTTGTTAGAAATGATATTTCTTGGAGTAAATTTACTTATTTAGCTTAGCGCAACTAAGTTACGCTTATACGGTTTCGATTTTAAGAGTGTAGCTTATGTTAGCGTTAATCAGTTAAGTATAATCTACCATAACTTTTGTACCACATTCTTCCTGTATAACCCAAGTTTTTTTCTTCTTTTTTAATATGGTGAACCAACGTTTTACGAACAAGTTTTGTGAATATTTTTTTGTCCTCTTGGCTTAAGAATATTGCAGGATATGAACGCATACACACGCTTATTATCGATAATTCTAAGCATTTAGCAATGATTTTGAGCGGTCGCTGTAAACATTATATGTCAGATTCTCTGGCGTCTCTAGAGGGAGGGACGAGAGGGACGCGTCCCTCCAATATTTTGAAATACAAAATATTCAATATTTTATTCTAATTTAATTAATTTACTAACGACAGAATGTCATATACATAATAATAATTATATTTATTTGGAATATAATATTCAGACTGTGAAACGATTGTAATCGAGTTCTTGATGTACCTTAGGGGGTCCGTGAAGGTAAGCAGAAAGGTAACAAATGGAATCGAAGTTAATAAACAGGTTGGACTAGATAGTACAATTTAAACCACTTTCTTTGATATCACCCCCCCCCCCCAAATTTTACATGCCAGAGACGCCAGTGGATTCTGTGTTCAAACAATATTTGTTTATTTTTTTCGGCTTTTTAGTCCTCATAACTGCTTTGTTTAATTTAGTGCTATTTATTTGTCTTTAAAAATGATAACGTTATTTTCAATCTATATTCTACATCACAGAAACACTTAAAATGTAAAAAGGGCATGCAGTACCATGTTTCTTTCGCCAGAGCGGATAATTTCAATGGGAAAAGTAACTTCGATTTACAAACATATCTGAATTTACGAACAGTGTTATGGACCCACTATAAATAAAAAAATAAATAAATAAATAAAGGATACTCAGTGGATGTATGCAAATGGTTTTGGAGTTTTAATCTCCCTCTCATGAAATAAACAAATGCTTAATCTTCACTTGTACACTTGAAAATCAGGGATTTAGCGCATCTTCATGAAGGGCACTCCGACATTGGTGCGTACAATTCCCCCAGCAATGTTGCAGCATATGTTCAGGTGCACCGCAGAGAGATGGTAACTCTGCTTGGATATAGAGGGCAGTCATGTGGAACTGCTATGATTTTGTTGACTTACAGTGTCTTCGTTGATATTATAAGCACTTCATTTGAATTCAAGTGATCCTTCCCAGAAATGATTAGGAGCTTCTCGGGCACCCTGTATATATATATATATATATATATATATATATATATATATATATATATATATATATATATATACAGGGGCGGATCCAGGATATGATCAAGGGAGGGGTAAACAATATTTTGCCGTTTTATCCAGTGGAAAGCAGGATTGAAGCCCATTTTATCCAGGGTATACCTGAGCGTTAAGGGGGGCTATAGCCCCCTTGGATCCGCCACTGTTATATATATATATATATATCTATATATATATATATATATAAACTACAAGGATTAAAAACCTGCCTTAAGTTAGAGACGAATGGAAAGCTGTGGTTAAAACCAATCACAGCTGTGACTACTGACTGACAATATTTTTATTTCCAACGTAGTAAATGCTGAATATTTAAAAATCTGTGTACACACAGCTTTTGAGAGTTGGCGACTTAAGGACTTGACTCGTCTTCCTACACACTCACACATCATGCGAGTGAAGTAGCTTCCAACAGTTGCGTATCTTTCAGACAGGTCGCAGACTTTAGCTCCAGGGGAATGGGCAAGTTGAACGTGGTTGTGTTGTGGCACTGATCCAAAATTTAGAAATGGAAGAGAGAAAAAAATAATAATCGCATTAAACATATCACGGTCAATCTTTTCCTTTAGAACGGAGATCTTAGAGAGACATAATAACTAATGTGGGCATATAAAAGAGCAATGACTTGTTCCAACGTCACACCACCAACGTATTTTCATAAAAATTTATTAAAAGGTAAAAAAGAATAAAAAAGAAGAGAAAAGAAAGCAAAATGACAGTAGGCGTACAGAAACAGAGATTCAGAACTTGTCGCTGTGCAAGTTTCTGACTTAGCGATCGATTTCATTTCATTGCCTCCTACATCAGGTTACAAAACACAAGAAATTCTTATGTAAGTATTACAATTGTCAATAAAAAAATACGAAGGTAAGTCAAAAATTATCCGCAATTTTGACATAACTCTTCTGACTTCTGTCCCTGTTTGTTTTATTGTTATGCTGTTAGCATGCTATGAATGTTTGATTCTAATTCCTCCATATATTTTCCTTTTGTTGCAGATAGATTATGGCCACTCCATTAGAAGTTTGCACCAAAGAGGAACAACTAGCAGTAATCCGATTTTTCTGGTCAGAATCTGTATCATGACCCGCAACCAACAAAGATTTCGGCGGACAACGGGTCTTGCCGCAACGGAGTGTCTACGAATGGATGCAAAAATTCGAAAATTGTCGCACTAGTGTTACGTACGAGCAGTGACGTATTTAGGGGGGGGGGCTTCAGGGCTTAAGCCCCCCTCGAAATCTTACTTGCTGTATTAAAGTATATGAAATATCTTGCAGAATTTTCACATTTTCAGGCAAAGCACCCCCTCGAAAGTTAGGAAAGCCCCCGCCCAGAAACAAAATCGGAAATACGCCATTGTACGAGGAAAGAGCCGGTCAACCATCTAATGTCACAAATGATGACAACATTGAGCGTGCACGTGGTTCTGTTAGACAGACAAGTGACTATTGATGAAGTTGCACATCATCTGGAAATTAGTCATGGTTCCTGATACATCTTCGGACCACAAAAACCTAATCACCGCTCGTTGTTTCTCTTTGGGGCAAACTTCTAATTAAGCGGCCATGATCTATCTGCAATAAAAGGAATACAAATGGAGCAATTAGGATTAAACTTTACTAGCAGACCACAACAACATAACAATAAAATAAACGAGGACAGAAGTCAGTATGAAGAATGTAAAAAGAGTTATATCAAAATTGCGGATAATTTTGATTTATCCTCGTACACATAATATTATCAGGTAGGTGAAGGTATACGTAATATTGTACCTATGTATCTTTCTAAAATACAAAAACTTTAGAATAAGAGATATTAAGTGTGTAAACATGATCACTTACATCGTAATTAAGAAACCGTTTTGTACCATACCTGGCACGTACTCAGGAGTAAGCATCTGTTACCAACACATCCTTTAATGAATCATTTAAATATTCTTTAATAGTATAATAGTAAGTAGGCTAAATGACTTCTTACTGTAAACAGTAGCATTAATCATATTCTTCAAGTACATAGGAAGTTTATTAGACAACCTGATACAATTAATATATATACGTTTTCGCTTATATTAGCGTATTTTTTGGTGCATCACAAATACGTCACTACTTTGTCTTGTATTGTGACTATGAACATTTTTGTTAAAGGTAAAAAGATGCCTGTTTTTCACAGTAAAAAGAATAGATTTATAAATGTACATATAAGCTGGAAAGTGTTAAAATTTTTGCTTCTATGAACATTCTTTTACATGTGTGGGGGGGGGGGAGGGGCCCTAACCCAAAAATTATTCTAATCTCTTTCTATAGTTATCGGAAAGGGCTTAAACTATTTTCAGCAGTTCTCCAGTATATTACTTCAATTGATTTATTTAGAAACCAAAATATTCTCTCTTATTTTCTAGACTTCCAAAAACTATGTTATACAAAAGTATCGGAAATTTTATAGAACGGACGAAAAAATGAAACATATTCCTGAGACACTGACAAGGAGAAGGAAGACTTTGGTAAATGAACTTCGGGGCCATTTTTTTCGAGATATTAGTGCACATTTAAAAAGTTAATATTACAAACTGGGAAAGCACAATGGCCAAAAATAACGGAGAAAAATGTCTTAAAGTTTTCTATTCGCCGCATATATCGTACGACGCGCAAATTTATAAAGCGACGGCGTAGCAGAGTAAGGGAAATCTGTGACTCATGTACAAAGGGTCCCTGGTTCGATTCCCGTTGGAGTCAAGTTTTTTTGTTTCTTTTCTTCAACCAATAAAATAGCCATTTGTAACTATAAGTAAAATATTAATTCACCACTTGTTTATAATGAATAAAACAATAGAAATTTTGAAATCACTTATAAAACCTTTCAATGTTCCATGTTAACTACCAACAAAATTTAATCTATTCCGTAAATATACTTATATCACGAGTTACATTATGGTTACGACAGTCGTTCTGTAATAACTGTTCTTGACACTTCCTGTCTGCATCTATTGACAGTGTGCGAATTGCAAAGTAGTTGAGGAGGAAATCCCGTTTCCTAATACTGGCTGTTGCTATAACCAAAGGGTATTTCCCACCATTCCTCTTGTAATTCGCACACTGTCAACAGATGTAGACACGAAGTGTCAAAAACATTTTTTACACATATGACTATGGTAACAATAATATTTAGAGAATGGCTTAAATTTTGTTCCTAGTTAACATGGAACATTGAAAGATTTTACAAATGATTTGAAAATTTCTATTGTTTTAGTATGATAAACATGTGCTGAATTTATATTTTACTTATAGTTACCAATGGCTACTTTATTGATTGAAGTAAAAAACAGAAAGAAGTTTGACTCGAATGGGAATCGAATCCAGAACCCTTCGTACATGAGTGGCAGATTTTCCTCATTCTGCCACGCCGTCACTTGATAAACCTGAGCGTTGTACGATATATGCGGCGAGTAGAAAACTTTAAGACGATTTTTCTTCGTTATTTTTGGCCATTGTGCTCTCCCAGTTTGTAATATTAACTCTTTAAATGTGCACTACTACCTCGCAAAAAATGGCCCCGAAGTTTATTTACCAAAGTCTGCCTTCTCCTTGTAAGTTAATTCCATGATACCTCGATGTTTAATCTTTTCTATTCTGATACCCGTAAATGAGTAGTTCCATGTCTATCTGTTGGTAGGTGTCAAAGCAAAAACGGTTTGACATCGATGTATCATGGAATTCATTCAATGTCTCAGGAAGAGATTCCAGTTTTTTCTTTTTAATTTACCCTTTACCCAAATTGGAAGTGGTAGAAATTAACTACAGTAAAACCTCTCTAAAGCGGACAGCCTTGGGGAATCAAAAATTGTCCGCTATAAAGAGGTGTCCGCTTTGAGGAGGTTTCAATATTTTCTTAAATAAATTAGTGAACAAGGTAATATACAATTAAAAATACATGTTTGCATGAAAAATGAAATGAAATCTTTGACTTTTACGTCCCACGGTTATGCCGGCTAGGCCTAAGGAGAGGTGATGATGAGAGTTGAATGAAATGGTGGAATAAAGAATGTGGGAGGAAACGGGAGAACCCCGAGGAAACCCACGCACACGGTGTTTGTCCACCACAAAGTTCACTTGGCGGGAGCAGGGTTTGAATCCGGGACCCCATGTACCAGAGGTGAACGCTCTACCACCGAGCCACCGCGGCCCCCTGTTTGAATGAATCATGTATTTACGAATATTACCTGCATTATGCTCCGTCATCCAATACTCTATATTCGAAGCACAACATGGAAATAACATGTTATAATTCTCTGTACTTTACACTTATCAGTACTTCCTACATTTTCAATATGTCGCTTTAATTTGTGGGGTAATTGCAGTCCAAAAGTGTCCTTTTTGAGAAATATGCATACCTGGGGGCAAAAAATCCTAAACTTATCTTCTGGTTGGTTAGAGATTCCAACAGGACAGTAGCATAACGTCTCATCCCAAACAGCGGGTAACTGTCCATCACTTTTGTGTCTGAAACAGCTTGGGTGGAAGTGGGATACAAGCAAGGGATATGGAGAGTGTTGTTAAACAGGGACGCTTCGTCTGGGTTTCTGAGCAGACAGTTAAGGAGGCAAAATGTTGTCACAATGCTTTCTTGGTGACACATGTATGAATTACTAAAAATGTATTTTTACTACACTTTTCAACTTGCTTCTAGAGAAAGTGTCCGTAATACGGAGGTAAATAATACCTATAAAAGACAGAAAAGACTATCCGTGTCCGTACTAGAGAGTGTCCACTTTAGAGAGGTTCGCCAATATGTTTTTCCTATTACAGTGTTTAGGGATTACAAAATATGTCCGTTACGGGAGGTTTCCGTTAGTAGAGGTTTCACTGCATTTCATGTTTCAACGTTGATCGCAAATAAAACAAAAACTGTAATAGATAATTGGAAGTGATTTTCTGGAATCCATTCAGCGTCCCAAGAGCAGTTTCCTTTCCAAGCCTTATTACTCCATTGAAACTCGAAATTCCAGATCTGTCCACTTTCGAATTCAGTATTGCATTTCCATAAAGTATCTCCACCCTTCCCTTATGGTCAAACTGCATGTGATATACTTGTCTTCCAGTTTCAATATCGAATACACACAGGATTTTTTTTTAATTAATACCCTGGCTTCAGAATGTGTATGCGAAACACGCTTTTTGAATTTTTAGAAAAATAACTTATACACAAAGAAGTGGAAGACCATCAAAATTTAGAAAATGAGTAAAGTTAAATAGTATTTGGCACACGATATTAAGTAAACCAATAGTTGTTTTCCAGATCTTTCTTATACTGCAGAAATTTGTATGCCCGTTAATTGTGACGTCATAAACTTAACTTGAAGATAACGTTTCAGATCACTCCCTAAATGTTGTTTTTGTTCATTGACTTTTAAGTTCATCTTCTCAAATCAGTAGTCTTTCGATTGCTTTGGCACAGTTTTCCACTCTTCCCTATCCTCAGTCAATCTTCTCATTTCCATGTTCTTTTTTTTTTTTCTTACCTACATCTTGTATTATTTTGGCCCGAATATTTTATCGAGGTCTTCTTCCGGATATTTTTCCTCCATACCGTAGTTCCTCATACTTCTCACTTCCGTAGTTCCTCATGCTTCTCATTTCCATAATTCCTCATACTTCTTATTTCCATGATTTACCATGCTTCTCATTTCCGTGGTCCCTCATACTTCTAATTTCCATGATTCCTCATACTTCTTATATCCATGTCCCTTGTTCCCTACATCTTATATTATTATTGGTAATAATATTTAATCGCGGTCTTCCTCCAGATATTTTTCTCCTCCTATATCGCGATTCCTTATACTTCTCATTTATATGGTTCCTCATACTTCTTATTTCCGTGATTTCTCATACTTCTGAATTCCACGATTCCTCATACTCGTCATTTTCTTAATTCCTCATATTCTCATTTCCACGCCCTTTTTTCTTCTCTACGTCTTGTATTATTTGGTTCAAATATTTAATCGCGGTCTTCTTCCAGACATTTTTCTCCTCCTATACCGTGATTCCTCATACTTCTTATTTCCGTGATTCCTCATACTTCTCAATTACATATCCTTTTTTTCTACCCTACATCTTGTATTACTGTTGGTCCGAATGTTTAATCGTGATCTTCCTCCAGATATTTTTCTCTGTCGCTAATACAATGATTTTTTCATGTCTCACAATATGTACAATCATTCTATCCCTTGTTTTCAAAGTATTTGTCAGTATTTCCCCTATTTTCTCCCACCATTTGATATCTTATCCAGACACCTAATTTTTAACATCCTTCTATAGCGCTACGTTTGAAAAGATTCCGTTCTTAATTTTTGTTCTTCTCACAGAGTTCATTCCTCACATGCATACAACGCAATACTCCTATTCCATACGTACATATGTTTTCAGCATACTTCTCTTGAATTCTATGCTGGTGTTTGCAAATAAGTCTTTGCCTTTTTTATAATATCTCTTTCGGCTGAGCTTTAAAATTCCAAGAAGTTATAGAAGATTATTGAAGACCTAAAATGTTTTTTTCTTCTAAGTTTCTTTTTTCAGTTAGCTGGGGTCGGCTTTTCGGATTCGCTGTCCTCCACCTGTTTCTATTTTGACTCATATCCATTGTGACATCACACTGCATCATATGTCCCCATTTCCTTCGCCTTCCTCACGCTCGTTATCCATTCAGCATCCACTTGGTGAGCTACGTATTCCGAAATCTTCTTACATGCCGAAATTATCTCCGTCTACTTTTATGCAGTTCTTTTAGTACTGGTCTCACCTTCACTGTTCCCCGGATCACCTCATTCTTAATTTCTATTCTTCCGCGTTACTGCACAAATCTATCGCAGCATCTTCATCTTCAGAATATCCAACTTCTGTTCTTCTCCCTTCTTCGTCGTCCAACATTCCGCTCCGTATAATATGACAAGATTCACTACTGTTTTGTAAACTTTCCTTATAAGGCGTATTGGTACCCTACGACCACACAATACTCTTACCTCTTCTCTTCTTTTTGTCCAACTGATGCTAATTCTGCTCTTTACATCTTCTGTTCCTACTTTTTTTTTTTTTTTTTTTTTTGCAGTATTGATCCCAGGTACTACTTCTTCGTCCAGTTGTATTCTTCGTATTCACAATTACAATTCTCCTGGAAGGACAATGTAAATATTCTGTCTTGGTTTGCCTTGAAAAAATATCAAAGAATAGGAATCGAGAAAAAAATAAAAACCGAGAAAGATTAGTAGATTCTGTGTTATTGAAAAAAATAAAAGAGTTGCCAAAAGAAAGAGAAAAAAATCACAAATAATGCAATTTGTTTGGAATATTGTATTGTACAGAACCAACAATGAAAAATGACAGGTACCGTTAGAAAGAAGAATTAAGAGAATGAAGAAAATTCTTATGAAGAGGAATGGAGAAAATTAATGAGTGAAATGAAAAATCAATAAGGAAGTATTAGCAAAACTTAAAGAGAAAAGTAAACAATTGGAAATAATTAAAAAGAGATTAATAAAACTAGTCTTCCTAAAATATATACAGAAGAAAAATATGATAGAAGTTAAAAGAGCAAGAAGAAGAAGAAGATTTTATTTGGAAAACAATATTTATCTCAATTTATTTATCTTAAAATAAATAGATTAAGGAGGCAATCCATAGTGCATTATTTTTTTAATTTTGTACAAAATTACTCGTCATGATGGCAGAATATTTATGATTATTATGTTTCCATGGTTTTGAAGTCACGCTTCGCCACTTAGCACATACATAATTAAACTACTTCTTCACTATTTACATTTTGCTATATAATTATTTTGATTGGGACACATTTTCCTCTTTATCAAAGGAGAAATTGTTCCCGTAAATATCATATGATGGTAACCCCACTTTCGTCTCTGTTGTTAACTATGCAATGTGGAAGTATTGTTTAATATGTAAAACACTTGCTTTTTTTGTTTTCTTTTCTTTTCCTTTTCTTTTATCTAAAGCATTTTAATTTTCTTTTTGTAAACTTCTTTTAAAATTCTTTTTTTCATTTTATTTTCTTGGTTCATTGTAGATTTCGAAATATAACAAAATTGTATGAAGCCACGGTCTCCCTATAATTACTAAAGAAGCTTAGTAAATAGGAACGAGACGAAATAACAACATTCAGAAGGGTTTATGGCTGCTTGCTAAATTGAAGCTCCGGAAGGTAAAAATAGATGAGGAGAAAGGGTGCAGGACGAAAATATACTACTGGAACTAATGGCCCCCGCAATCGTAGTGGTGGACTGCCTGCGGGCTCCAGGTTGCATGACCTACTGGAAGGTCAACTCAAACACGCAGGGTCCGCCCAAAACCTTGTGGTTCAGACTATAGACGTTAGGAGGACATCTTTCAGTTTTATCTTGTTGGTTTTTCAACAGCCATTCCTCATTATGAATTTTTCCTCTCTTTTTTTGGGGGGGAGGGGAGGGTTCTTTATCATATAGTCTTCTTGTGTTCACGCATCTTACGTAACGTGTGTTTCAACACGTTTCAGTACACTTGTTGTACACACACACACACACACATACGCACTCACATGAACTCGTATAAGTTGCGTGAATACATATACACAAATACTTTCGTTGTTATGCTGGATGTAAGAATGCGATAAGTAAAGATGAATTGATAACTACTATGTATTTCGGCCTGCAAGGCTTTCTGTGTTTAAATCTGCTTTTAAAAGTATCATCAATCATATATGGGTATCAGAATGTACCATTACCCTATCCCCTCCCCCCCTTTATTTCCTTCTATTCGGCGATATTCGTATTTCTTTTTTCTTCTTTTTAGTCCTTTTTTCGTGATATATTTCTAACATTCACGTTCTTCCTCTCGGAAGATGATCTGCTGTGTACCGTTTTGATTCTTGCTTATTGCCGAGTTCTTAGCGCGTATTCTTTAACTACACATGGTCTTGGGTTCGATGCACAACAAAGATCCGCAATAATACTTCAATACCCTACAAAAATGCCATTGAAGATAAAAACAATTTTAAAGAAACAGTTTGTTGAGGTTAGATCGCTTAGCAATAACACTTTTGTCTCTTGTTCGTGTCCTGAGATCTGCACATGTAGTAACATTTGTTGCCCACGAGAGAAGACGGACGGTGGCGGGTCTAGCCTGGGGTCGGGGGACCTAGGCTCCCCCCCATCAAGCGTTTTTAGTGATAAAAATAATTTAAACTATTATTTTTACATTTTTGAAAGTTTTTAGTAAATTAATCAGGGGTGCCCACAAGGGGGGGCTATGACGCAAACTGCGTCATTGAAATATTTGGAGGGTGTAAAAATCTTTATAAATATGCTTGAGGGCGTGTAAAAATTAATCGAAAAGATTTTTTTATGGAAGAACACCTACGGATAGACAATTGAGGGGGGGTGCGTCATGGACATGAGGGGGAGTGGGCACCACTGAATTAATGATATAGCTATCATAGTCTGGATTCTGACTGCCCCCACTCCCTAGTTTTTACCTTCTAGATCCGCCACTGAAAGTACCGTACAGTTTTTAATTCGAGGCGTGACGAAAAATATGACAATATTCATCTCGTTTTCGAGATTGTACGATAAATTTTACGTGTTTAGTCGGCAACATTAGTTCATTTAACTATTAGATTTCATATAGTATTTTAGCGTTACATACAAAATTCATAGTAATATAATAGGTATGAATTAATAAAGTGATCGTAATTACTATGAAAGAGCATTAAAGGTACGCAAGTTGTTACATAATATATTCAAATCTACAAAGTGACTGTATTTATAACTTCATATCTCTTCAAGCACCGGTTCAACCATTTGACATCGGTTCACATCAATGAGGTACTAGAGATCCCAATCACCATCGACTGTTATCATCTTGAGTTTGCAATGTTTGTCTTCGTGAGAAAACAGATTCCAGTGTATCACATTCTGGCGTGTATGACCTGAGTACATAACTTTCAGGGGCTATGGGAGAACAATCATTCTACTTCCGGTTCTACGACGTTGTGAATCGTAAGAGTAAGCATATTTCCATCTTTCAATATGTCCTTCCACTTGTGCAAGTTTCAATGCGATACTCGTCGAGGAGTTGGATAGCTTTCCTTGTTAGCTTAAAATAGCGTAATCTTGGGACGTTAAACTCAAAGATTTCATTTCATTTTCACTAAAGGATTCTGATAACTTTTATATGAAATTTCTATCTGTGAACAAATTTTATTCTTAAAACTGCAAAAAGAGACGAGACGGTAATAGCTTTCCGAGAATGGAGACCAGATAAGGAAGAATTATTTGATAATAGAGACGAGACGCGGTTTCTGCAAAATTTACGAGACAGAGACGAGACAAGAAAACCTTATTTCTCCCCTCATTTCGTCCCGTGAGCAACACTAACAACCATAGAAATATATTTATCTTAGACCATAACTAGAGGTAAATGTAGAAATGATGAATTTGCGATGACAATCTTTGGAATCTATCTTTCAGCTTTAGCCTAAATACCTTACAAAAAATTGTTCTTCTTGCCTAAAATTTTTATCAGGCCTGTAGCCAGCCCAAAAATGTAGCGGAGGCCTGGTAGAAGTTGGGAGGGGGGGGCGTCGAACCATATTTTAGTTTATCACTATATTATAGTTCATTTGCAAGCCTTCCGTGAAAATTTTAGGAATTCAGCAATATTTAGGGGAGTCCGCCCCCCCTAGACCCCCTTGGATACGGCCTGATTCTTGTAGTCCTGAAGAGGCTAAAAACTTAAAATTCTGTTCAAGAACGCACAAGCAAACCAAATAGAAACAAACTTTCTTATATATTATGTTGTTACTGTCAGAGTATTTGCAAGTATCACAGAAGCCTGGAATTTAAAAAAAAAAAAAAAAAAAAACTTTCCCATTCTTTATGAAGAGTAATTGAAATTAAGTGTGAAAATAATTGATTATTCAGAGCACACATGAAAGGAGACACCTGTGACACATAAATAACCATACGTGTTTGACATTAAAGTGACAATTTTCTTTCTTTCTTTCTTTCTTCTTTTTTCCGCTGCGAAATGGAGATAAATTGTATCCACCTGTGATTCGGAATATTCTCTATACATGAGACGTTTAAGTCAAAGAATCAATGCTCAGATAGTCAGTCGAAAATTCCTATTAATTATGGAGAGAGGAATGATTGTAGACAGAAGATTAGTTAAGATTGCGGCAGAAATTTGTTATTTTAAAATTAAAAATCAAAAACAAATAATTAAAATGTATATTGCAACTAGGATTTTAGATTTAAAACTCTAATATGATAGAATAACATGATGCTTTAATTAAGACCGTACTCTTGGGATGGAGGGAATTCAGGCTCTTTCCAGGAAGTTTTGTACCTGGGTGAAAAATCTCGCTCATTAACATCATGTTAACTAAGAACTCAGACTCTCTCCTCAATAAGGCCTACAATCGCTCGTGCTCCTGCTCATTAGCCTCATTAGGGCTTACGCTCTCTCAAACTCAAACTCTGGCTCGCTATCCACTTGTAGAACTTGTGCTCTGGTTCACTATCCACTTATAAGACTCGTGCTTTTGTTCAATATCTACTTAGAGGACTCCTGCCCTTGCTCAATATCCACTTATAGAACTTGTGCTTTGGCTCAGTATCCACTTATAGAACTCTTGCTCTATGTCAGTACCTACTTACAGAACTCGTACTCTGGCTCAGTATACACTTATAGAGCTCGTGCTCTAGCTCAGTATTTACCTATAAAACTCATGTTCTGACTCAGTATCCACTTATAGAACTCGTGCTCTATACCATTATCCATTTATAAAGCCTGGGTCCTGGTTCAGTATCTGCTTATAGAACTCATATTCCGACTCAGTATCTATTTATAGAACTCGTGCTCTGGCTCACAACCCACTTACAGAGCTCGAGTTTTTGCCCAATATCAATTTATAGAACTTGTGTTTTGGCTCAGTACTTACCAAAAGGAGTCGTGCTCTGGCCCATAATCCACCTATAGAACTCGTGGTCTTTCTCAGTATTAACTAATAGAACTCGTGTTCTGGTTTAGTACCCACTTATGGAACTCGAGTTCTGTCTCACTATCCTCTTATAGAACTCTTGCTCTGGCTCAATATCCACTTACAGAACTTGTACTCTGACTCACAATCTACTTATAGAACTCGTGCTCTGATTCACTGCCCATTATAGAACTGGTGTTCTGGCTCAGTATCCACTTATATAACTCAGTTTCTGTTGACTTGGAGGGCAATTGATCCTGAGAGCCTGGCTCGGGATTTTAGACATCTCTGATCACAGGTCATATGAGTTTGTTGTCGATATCGACAGCATCGTCTGCTTGGGTTTTCTTGCGGTTCTCTCGTTACCTCGCACATTCTCAATCCAAAATATTTTCATAATAATTAGCTTTCATTAATCATCCGTGCCCTGGAAAAGCTTTTGCTCTTTTCCGACCGCATGTCCCCACCGGGAATCGAACCTGTGACCAAAGACGAGAGCCATAGTGACTACACTATAGAGGACCACACTAAAATTTTCTTGTGTTATGGACAACACTAACCTATTAGACGTTATATTAAAAATTTCGTTTCATTTTTGGAAACATTCTATGTATATATGAGAAATTTGAAAAACGTTAAAAAGATTGTTGTACTATAGTTATTTACCAAATATGACAACACTGCACATGTCTTGTACAAGATCCTGCTTTCAGCAAACAAGTTCCCCCTTTATTTACCCCCCCCCTTTCCCTTATCCTTTTATCCTTGTCACCTCCGTTCAATTTTCCTCCGGATTCCATTTGTGAAAGAATTTATAGCAGTTGCCATAGATTGCAATCTCCCGCACAAACAGATAACATACATGTTTCGTGTCTTTGGAGTTGCTCGGAGCCACTCGATTATAGAGTTACATGACACCTTGTGTATACGCTTAATTACAGAAAGCACAACGACTATTTTATTTTAGATTTTTTTTTCTTTATTACTAATGGAAACGCTAGGATTTCTTCTGCGTGACTGCAAAGACTGAAAAAAAAAAGCTAGTTACTTATACAGTAAGAAAAAAAAAGACGAAGTTACAATGCGCAAGTAAAGTGGCATATATTTTAATATAATATATGAATTGTCTGTGTCACCTGCCTATGCAATTATGTTATCAAACAAGTGGTCCTGTCCGTACATACAGTCACTTATCTGTTGGGAACGAACTCATGAATAGAATATTATTTTAATGCTAAATTTATACCCGTCAGTGTTGTCGATTGGAAAAAAAATTCTCGTCTCAAAAACGAAAAAAAGGAAATGAAATCTTTAAGTTTTACGTCCCACGGTTATGCCGGTTAGGCTAAAGGAGACGGTGATGATGAGAGATGAGTGAAATGGTGGAATAAAGAAAGTGGGAGGAAACGGAAGAACCCCGAGAAAACCCACGAGCATGGTGTTTGTCCATCACAAAGTCCACACGGTGCGAGCTGGGATCTAACCAGGGGTCCCAGGCAGGTGAACGCTCTACCACTGAGCCACCGCGCCCCCGTCTCAAAAACGAGACTAGAAGTGTGTTTTTGAATTTCAGAGGAGTCTAGAAACAACACAATTCTAGTGTTTTGGACTTCCAATCCTGTTTTAAGCTTACAAGATTCACAGCGCGAAAACTATAAATAGATAAAGTGATTATACAAACATAATGAAGAGCACTTGTCAACATTTAAAGTTACCCATGTCATTATACAACATACTCCAATAATAAATATAGTTTAAATGTTATTTATTAATAAAGGTAAACAAGAAAGTTCTGTCTCTTTTTCACCCACCACCTTCGAACATCAATATGTCACCTGAGTAGGGCAACCATGCGTCCCGTTTTGACCGGGACAGCCCTGTTTTAGAGGCCTGTCCCGATCGTCCCGTCAGTAGATGGACAAAAGTTGTATTGGTCCCGTTTTATGAAAGTGAAAAGAAATAATTAACAAACCCAGTACCTTTACTCCTTGTGAAGATATTAATAAAAAATAACAAAGAGGCAAGAATTGAACTGAAATTAACTACATAAAACATGATCTATAGTTCGCAGTACTGCTCGAATGGCAGCAGAGGTTTTAGCAGTAGCTTGTTTGCAGGGGCGGATCCAGGGGGGGCGATCAACTTTCTTATTTTATATATAAATAAAACCCATCCCAGAGTTTGGAGCTCTTAAAAGTAGCTCTAAGTAGCAGTATTACAACTCACGCCCCCCCCTCCCCCCGAGAAGTCCGTCCTGGATTCGCCCCTGTTTGTTTGTTGAACAAACTTCAACATGTCTTCCCTTTTTAATAAGTTCCGAATTACTTGACCCCGCCCTGTAACAAACAGATAGAGAGGGAGGGGAACTCTAATATCAGGACACTGATAAGAACAAAGGTGGGCCTAAAAGTCCAGGGTTGCTAATTCAACACCAGTAGTAACCACAGCCACATTCTTTTCAGTTCTAACCACTTTATACTGAATTTTCATATTCATTCTTACTTCTCTAAAAATATAGTCATCATAAGTAAATTGTGCGTAGGTAGAGAAAATATAAAGGTGATTTTTTTTTAACAACAAATGTATTAGGTATTGCTAAGGTAAACAGGAACTAATTTATGCACTGACCTGTTTCTCATTTCTGATGATTTTTAAAAAGTCGGAACCTATCCCGTTTTTCAGCTGAAAACTTTATGGCCACCCTACACCTAAGACTTACCTGGAAGATCAAAAATAGTCCCTATCAGCGTTGACGACCTTCTGCCGACGTTCCGCAAGGCCATGGATTCCATTGCAGTTCAATTGGTGGTCCGTGAAGCGAAGAAGGTATCTAGTGCATTTGCATCTCTACTAGGGATTTGAACTGGCGTGCTCTAAGGTGATTGTCCAAGGAATGGAACAGGTGATAATCGGACGGTCCGGGGAGTATGAAGGATGCAATAGTGTTTCCAGTCCAACTTGTAAAATGATGTCCCGGGTCATCCTAGCCACGTGGAGCTCAGAGTTGCCCTGTAACAGGAGAACCTTTTTACTTCTCAGAAGTGCTGACTCAGGAGTTTAGAGTTTTTCTTGAGTCGTCACAGTGCTCTGAGACGTCACAGTTTCTTGCTTCGCTTCTCAGTAAAAAAAAAAAAAAAGATAGAAGGGGCTGGCCTGATGACTTGACGTTGATAACAAGACAGTGGCAACAGCCAAACAAGAACATCAATAGTGTCGTTGATGGTTTTCCAGGCATACTATTGTTTGATTCATGACTATGCGGAGGCTTATTCTCTCATCTACCTCCTTTTTTTCCTCATTGTGTCTCTCAGATCATAGAAATGCGTTCGTACGTCATACATCGGACAGTTGGATTCTACTGGATCTCTTGCGGTAGATCAAAGAGCGCGTGGCTTGGATTCATCTATTGAATAATTGATTGATTGATTGATTGACAGGAATTCGACTCCCTTCTTTGGAATTTACAGTGACACGACTATATAAAAAAATCTATTGCTTTAAAGTAGGATCCGAGCTAATATCAAGTATTCTACCTTTTGACAAATTCTGGGACTAATGGGGTTTCTTTTTTCTTAATTTTAGATTTGGACCCGGAAACGTTTCTTTCACGTTTCTCGATTTTCAGCTTTCTCTCTCAACTCCCAATATTTTCTTCTATTTTTCAAGTCATCGAACAGTTGTGTTCTTCTTCATCCTATTCCTCGCTTTCCTTCCATCTTTCCTTCTATGGCCGTATGAAGAAGATAATTTCTCCCCAAGATGTGTCCAATCCAATTGACCTTCCTACGAAGGATATTGGCTAAAAGCATGCTCTTCTCTTCTATCCGTTTTAAAACATCCTTGTTCGTTACTCTCTCTGTTCATTTTATCTTCTCCATCTTCTTCCAACACCACATTTCGAAGCTCTCTAAATATTCCTTCTCTAACTTCCGTAATGTCCAAGTCTCTGAACCATACAGTCCCATGCTCCATGAACCATACAGTCCCATGCTCCATATATAGCACTTGTCCCGAGCCAATAATTGGGATTTTTTTATCCGGGATTTAGTAGGTCCATCCATCGGGTATCGAACCGAAAACTCGTTAATCACTTGATTAGAGGAGTTCTAATTTGCATTTTTACAGATTAAAAACAAAAGAGAAAATAAGTTTAAAATACAGTGGGACCACGATAACTCGAAGCTGAAGGAAATAGATAAAAATTCGAGTTTTTCGAGTAATCAAAGTTCGAGTCATCAAGGTGACCACAACAAAAATTCGAGATAGCGAAGTTTCAAGTTCCTCATAAAAAGTGAATAGCTAACCTCTATAGCTCGAAGTTTTATTCATTTAACCTCTATAACTCAAAGTTTTATTCATTCAACCTCTATAACTCGAAGTTTTATTCATTCAACCTCTATAACTCAAAGTTTTATTCATCCAACCTCTACAACTCAAAGTTTTATTCATTCAACCTCTATAACTCGAAGTTTTATTCATTCAACCTCTATAACTCAAAGTTGTGAAAGTTTCTTAAATTAAATAAGATGACTATAGTAAAAATAAAATACTAGACATGAGTAAAACATAATTACAGTACACATTTGCAACAATGACAATTACGTAAAAGCACAAAACTATAGCTTCGAGTTATCGAGGCTCGCAGATACGAAATTTCAAGTTCTTTAAAATTCGACTTATCGAGGTTGTAATTTTTAATCATTCGACTTACATTTTAACATTGAGTGTTATGCAGAATTCAAGGGGATGTGAAAAAAATTCGAGTTCATACATTACATCACGCTGTACTAAATGCCAGAATTTCAGAGTCCTAGAACTAACAGGAGAGGCATTGGATTTATTTGCAACAATTAAAAGCTTGCAACAATGGGAAGAACAAAGTATCGAAACACTGTCACTTTGGAACCTATATTAGATTACATCATGTTGTACTAAATGCCAGAATTTCAGTCCTAAAACAAATGATAAGGGGAGAGACATTGAATTCCCCTGCAACAATTAGTTAAACTCAACAATGAACTAGTCAATAGTTCGAAAATTTGCACGGGACAATTGTTGCGTACAGTCATTATTTCAAACAAACTGACAGCCAAGAACATAATTAATTCAGTATTCGTAGAAGTTATTAGTTATTTCTTGTGCGTATTAATTTACGTACATTGAAAAGATAGGGCGATAGGAACGTCATCTCTTATCACAGAAACAAACTTTTTGTGGCTTTACACTATCCTTAAGGAATTCGAGTTATCGAGGCTTGAGTTATCAAAGTCCAACTGTATATAATGTAGATACTAGAGTGTTAGATTTCATTTAATATACTTCTTGCTGGCCGCTACATAAAGCTTGTCATTGTAAATCATTTCTCGCACTCACAATGGTCAAAAAGCTACAGACTACCTTCTTGTATTTATGTTTGTGTGGCAGATAACCTTTTCAGAAAGATTCTCAAGAAGAAAAAGAAAAAAAGAAAAATTTTAAAAATTACTTTTTTTCTGCCTACGTAGATACAGTACATAGCTGTTTTCTATTTGCAACCGGACACCCATTTTAAAATGTCGGAGAATCTTGTTGTACAAGCAAGGTGCGAGAGACGCTGACAAGTGGTGGACGCTGAATGTATCAAGAGAAAAAGATTGTATAAGAGAACTTAACTCCAAGAAGAGATGAAGGGGGAGGGGGAAGGGGGCAAAAGAGATTTTTGTGAGAACAACGGAACATTACTTTGGGATGAAAGGCAGAGAGAATGAGAGACCAAGCCGTGTGGGAATGCGGTTATACAGCTGCTGTCGGCTTTTTTTTCTGTTTTTTTCTTCTTTTATTTTTTTCTGGTTGTCCGGGTGGCAAACACAAGAGTTGATAACCGCTCACACATGCAGAACTCATATGCAAATATTACATTAGCACGACCAAACACAAAGGTGAAAATAAGTCCCCCGTTTTGGTATGGAAACAGATTAGTGTTGTGTGTATAGTTTACCGCCTTGTTCTCCATTACTTACACTACAAAAATACCCCCTACGCATTCAGTAACTTATTTAGCACTATATGTTACAAATCAAAAGCACATCTCGAGTTATTGTTCGCAAGGAGCGTATTTGAACTGTAGATGTGGGAATCTTATATAATTAGGTCTGCCAGCTTTTTAGACGAGAAAACCGGGACCCCCTATGAACATTTACACGAAAAACCTTGGATACTGGGACATTGTTGTCATAGTTATACACTTCCTTTTAGCTGAAATAAGTAACTAACTCTATGGCCTATGGAACCCGAAGGCTCAATGCCGCGTCCACGAAAGCTCTGTAATTAATTTTTATCCTTGCCATCTGGATCCAGTTTCTACTTTGTATTCCTATTTCTGCGAGATTCATCCCCCTAGAATTTGATTTCTGCCACTCACGGTTTGAGCAGAGAATTCAGAGAAACTATGATATCTAAACTTAAATTGCTAAGTTCATTCTAATTTTTTTTAAAAAAAAGTAAAGAATAACGCTTTAGCTATCTCTTTTCGTTTTGCTCTATGTCAATTGATATTGAAATCGAAAGTTGCATGAATTTCTATCATTTCTATCTAGAAGATATTTCTCGTCTCGTTTCCGTATATTTCCAAATTCGATGTGAGACGATAAATTCCTCGGCTGGTTTCCGTATATTTCTAAATTCGATGTGGAACTAGACATTTCTCGTCTCATTTCCGTATATCTCCAAATTCGACGTGAGACTAGACATTTCTCGTCTCTTTTTCGTATATTTCCAAATGCGATGGGAGACGGAAAATGTCTCGTCTCATTTCCGTGCCAGTATATTTTCAAATTCGATGTGAGACGAGACATTTCTCGAATCTCGTGGGCAACACCAGGTCATCCAAATCTTAGATATCAAACATTCTGTTTGTGTTACATGACTCAATATTAAAACTATAAGTTGAGAAAGTAATTGTATGAACTTAATGAACGTTTAAAGATAAGGAAGTCATTACATAATATTCTCTGATAATAAATATAGTCTAAATGTCATTAGCATTACATTACACCCTTCGTGAGCTTCTCATGACGACAAAGGATTTCTGATAACTTCTAGATGTAATTATGAAATTAAAATCTGACGTGAGCATACATTTTGTCCATACATTTACAAGACAAGGCGAAACGAGAAAATCGCTCGAGAATCGAGACGAGACGGGACGGAATTCTTCCAGAATTCACACGAGACGAGAGTTCTACAAGTTCACATCGTCTTCTGAGCAATGTTATAATTTGAGGTTGTCTCGTCTGGAAAATGTGTCGTGTCAGTGATGTCCCTACTCGAAAATGTATTTTGTTGTTGTTTCTCCAAGTTTTGAGTCCTTTTCTCAGCGTTAAGAGCCTAGCATCCTAAAAATAACTCAAAATTTACCATTTTTCTTTTGTTTGTTTTTCATAAATATGAGCCTGAAGGACTTTCAGTGTTGCCATCTATAGAAATTACAGTGTTGCCAGTATAACATTTCTCTCAAAATCTACGTTAAGGACTAGAGGAACGAACTCAACTGCATTTGATTACGTGTCATGTTGTCTTGGAATCCTGTAAACTACTTTTTAAATAATAGTTGAATTTAGTTTGCAATTAACAAAATAGTTAACACAAACAGTTATTAAAATTATATAATAATGATATTTAAAAACTGATTCACAGGGTTCCAAGATAACATGATATGTAATCAAATGCAGTTGAGTTCGTTCCTCTAGTTGCTGCCTTAACTTAGAATTTTTGGGAAAACGTTATTCTGGCAACACTGTAGTTTCTATGGATGGCAACACTGAAAATTTTTCAGGTGCATATTTTCTGTCGTAGAATAACATTATCTATGATTGTGGTCAGTTGCATTTCATTATCTCCTTTCATTTATGAAAAAGAAGGAAAAGAAAATAATAAATTTTGTATTATTTTTAGTATATCAGGCTCTTAAGAAGAAATCCAAACCCCGTAATGTGTTTAGTGCTCTCCCACCGTGAATCGAATCCAAGGCTATGTTCACCAAAGACACATTCGTTAGCCATTACATCAGCAGGGGCGACTTTAGGATTTTAATTTTGGGTAGGCCCGTTCAATCGTTTATGGATACATATACACATTTGATTGATTAATTACAGTAAGAAATTACTACTGGTTGATGCTATTTAACAAATAGTTAATACAGAGATAATTAATACAGAGATTTAACAAATAGTTATCTACCATTAATATAAATAGTTGAAAATGTATTAACTATTTATTGTATCTTTTAGCGTTTATATATTTTTCAAAATTTTTGGTAGGCCCTTGTCTACCCGGCCTACCCCTAGAGCCGCCATTGTACATCAGTGGTAAGGACACGAAAAAATGTATGTTTCCACTGTTCCGTTTTGAATCTCGTCACGCAAAAATCTGCCACACCTCGATCACAACTCGATCTGGCGTCGACACTATTGTAAAAGTAATTAGAAAAATAGTTAGTTGAAAAGTACAATCAAAACTTCAGTCAAAAGAGCTTATTGACTCTGTTCCTTTTTTAAATGCTGTTTCCTTTCTTTTGTTAAGAGGATTTTTGTTTGTGTATTCAATTCACTATCATAGAAAGGTATAGCACTCCGTCTTGATGGAGCCATGTTTCATTAACGGAGCCTTAGCAAAAATAAATGCATCTGTTTTAGTTAGCTCGTTAGATGGATACGTCAACAACGGAAGTAGGCCAAGGAAGAACCTATCTTTCGTCCTGAAACAAATAAACTTTTCTTAACTGGTTCAATACAGAGCACCTTTCACAACATGGTTTATCTTATTCAATCAAGTACAGGAAAGCGCGATGGTATCGTTAAATCTTTTCATTCACAAGGTTACAAAAGAAAAAAAGTAAAAAGGTTATTTCCTTTTCGAATGGCTCCAGAAGAAAGCATAAAATCTTAAATAGAGGAATGGTCGAAAAAAAAAGTTACAAAGCATAAAACTTTTATGATATTCACTGTAACTTAACGAAAATTTATTTGTAGATTAAGAGTCTTCATCCCGGCGAAATTAAAATACCGCTAATTTTACAGTAATTATGTGATATCTTCAAATAGATAAAAACAAATAATTGAAATATGAAACAAGAGCGCCCTAGACAATATTTTTTTTGCGTGAGGTACCGTTATCACAAGTCACATAGCGGCTTTCCGTTTCCAGCTGTTTAGAAACGCGAAAATAAATGCCGATTTTCAAAATGGCTCGAAATCGAAAGCAGATAAGTGAGTCGTGATAACGGTTTCTCATGTAAAATAATATTGTCTAGGGCGCTCTTGTTCCACATTTCGATTATCTTTTATCTATTTGAAGATATCACATAATTACTGTAAAATTAGCGGTATTTTAATTTCGCCGGGATGAAGACTCTTAATAACATGTCTGTCTTGGTGTAGGTTTGAAGATTTCGGATTCTGATCATGTATACCAGAGCAGACATTAAAATGATGACTCGTCTGGAAAATTAATCAAGAGTAGAAGTGAGGTCAGTGGTGCGATTCTTGCGGGGCATAAACACTACACCTGCTGACATTCATAGGCAGATTGTAAAGGTGTGTGGGGAGGGCTAAATTTTAAAGCAACATGTAGGGAAGTGGTGTCGTGCCTTCAAAGAAAGACGGACCAATATTGTTAATGACAATCCTGGACACAGCGGTAGACCCAGTACTTAAACCACTGATGTTTCGCTTGGAACAACTAGATCACCTCTTCTACAGCTCTGACCTAGCCTTAGTGACTTTCAACTTTTCTCTGTTCTAAAGCAAAATATGGTTAGCCACCCTTATTTGGCATGTGATTCAGTCAAAACCACTGCCTCACGGTGACTACGAGAACTTGATGCGGATTTCTGTGCAAATGGTACAGAAAACTTTATATGCCATTGTGATAAGGATTTGAACAAATACTGTGATTACATCGAGAACTATTGTTAAGTGGCCTCTATCATTAGGTATGTTGGTATCCTAGCTATGTCTCACACGTAAGTCATAATAGGCTTTGTAACCTTTTTTATCATTCCTCGTACTTAAATAACTACCTCTATACCTTTTTTATTATTCCTTGTACGTAAATAACTACCTCTATACCTTTTTATCATTCCTCGTACTTAAATAAATACCTATATACCTTTTTTATTATTCCTTGTACGTAAATAACTACCTCTATACCTTTTTATCATTCCTTGTACGTAAATAACTACCTCTATACCTTTTTTTATCATTCCTCGTACGTAAATAACTACATCTATACCTTTTTATTATTCCTTGTACGTAAATAACTACCTCTATACCTTTTTTATTATTCCTCGTACGTAAATAACTACCTCAATACCTTTTTTATCATTCCTCGTACTTAAATAACTACCTCTATACCTTTTTTTATTATTCCTCGTACGTAAATAACTACCTATATACCTTTTTTTATCATTCCTCGTACGTAAATAACTAAGTCTATACCCTTTTTATCATTCCTCGTACGTAAATAACTACCTATATACCTTTTTTATCATTCCTCGTACGTAAATAACTACCTCTATACCTTTTTTTATCATTCCTCGTACGTAAATAACTACATCTATACCTTTTTATTATTCCTTGTACGTAAATAACTACCTCTATACCTTTTTTATTATTCCTCGTACGTAAATAACTACCTCAATACCTTTTTTATCATTCCTCGTACTTAAATAACTACCTCTATACCTTTTTTATCATTCCTCGTACGTAAATAACTACCTCTATATCTTTTTTTATCATTCCTCGTACGTAAATAACTAAGTCTATATCTTTTTTATCATTCCTCGTACGTAAATAACTAAGTCTATACCTTTTTTATCATTCCTCGTACGTAAATAACTACCTATATACCTTTTTTATCATTCCTCGTACGTAAATAACTACCTCTATACCTTTTTTATCATTCCTCGTACGTAAATAACTACCTCTATACCTTTTTTATCATTCCTCGTACGTAAATAACTACCTCTATACCTTTTTTTATCATTCCTCGTACGTAAATAACTACCTCTATACCTTTTTTATTATTCCTCGTACGTAAATAACTACCTTTATACCTTTTTTATTATTCCTCGTACGTAAATGACTACCTCTATACCTTTTTTTATCATTCCTCGTACGTAAATAACTACCTCTATACCTTTTTTATCATTCCTCGTACGTAAATAACTACCTCTATACCTTTTTTATCATTCCTCGTACGTAAATAACTACCTCTATACCTTTTTTATCATTCCTCGTACGTAAATAACTACCTCAATACCTTTTTTATCATTCCTCGTACGTAAATAACTACCTCTATACCTTTTTTTATCATTCCTCGTACGTAAATAACTACCTCTATACCTTTTTTATCATTCCTCGTACGTAAATAACTACCTCTATACCTTTTTTTTATCATTCCTCGTACGTAAATAACTACCTCTATACCTTTTTTATCATTCCTCGTACGTAAATGACTGCCTCTATACCTTTTTTTTATCATTCCTCGTACGTAAATAACTACCTCTATACCTTTTTTATTATTCCTCGTACGTAAATAACTACCTTTATACCTTTTTTATTATTCCTCGTACGTAAATGACTACCTCTATACCTTTTTTTATCATTCCTCGTACGTAAATGACTACCTCTATACCTTTTTTTTATCATTCCTCGTACGTAAATGACTACCTCTATACCTTTTTTTTATCATTCCTCGTACGTAAATAACTACATCTATACCTTTTTTTATCATTCCTCGTACGTAAATAACTACCTCTATACCTTTTTTATCATTCCTCGTACGTAAATAACTACCTCTATACCTTTTTTTATCATTCCTCGTACGTAAATAACTACCTCTATACCTTTTTTTTATCATTCCTCGTACATAAATAACTAGCTCAATACCTTTTTTAGTATTAATGCAATTTCAGAGTGTATTTGGTTAGATTGCGATAAGGAAGGAGACAATTTTGGAATAGAAGGTTTAGGTACTGATACAGATTATACAGATGCTGAGTTAGACATAATAGTTGTTGAAAGTTCCGTGGCATTTATTTCAGTTGCTGCGGTCGCTATAAATTCAGGAACATATTGGTTTTCGGTTGTCAATGATGGCTCGAAATCAGAATCACTGAAAATCTGAAAATTTAATGGCACTAACCCTGTAACACGGAAACCCTTTACTTCGTGACTGGTCGTGGCCACTCTACTATATGCCACATTGAATGGCAGCAACATTCTTTATGCTGATTCTCTTACCTGGATGAGCCATCAAGTAGTCATCACAAGCACGGCTATATGCAGTTTTCAATGGACCATACAGAGCAACATCCAAAGGCTGCATCTGGTGGCTTGTGTGTGGAGGAAATCGTAAGAGGCTAATATGATTTTCTCTGCACACGTTAACTGCCTGTAAGGTAATATGGGATCGCACTCATCGCAGATACCAGCAGAGCCAGGAGGAGCATTGTTCAAAAAGTGTTCCTGCATACGCGCAACTTGGGGAAAATAAAGAATGGTGGGACGTAGTTGCCAACAGTACTAAAACAACAAGCCACACATACATTCACACCTCTTTCAGCAGAAGAAACATTAATTACTCTTCGATTTGCTTTCGAACTTAATACGTTTGGGGTTTTCGTGGGTACAGTTGAACAGCCCGTTCCATCCACGTTAAAAATCTGATGAGATTCAAAGTGTTTCTCATTTAAAACATCTTTATAGACATTAAAGAACGATTCAACATTTGTCTTGTTGAAAACAGCTAGCCTCCCTGCAGATGTAGGTTTCGCTTTTCGCAGAGAGTAATGAAATTTATCCATAAAGGTCTTGCTAAAGTCCTTGCCGGCCTTCTTCTTTGCTTGGTTGAATCGGTAAGGGATCTTCATAGTCTCAACATAGTCATAAACTATTTTTTCCAAATTGCTCCCTTGTTAGGCTCACACAGTTCGGACAAGATGACGAATTCGCCATCTTGTCCGCCTATTTGATTCGTCATCTTACGCGAAACAGCCATTTTTTATTGCAAAAGAGACAAACCTGTCATCAAGTTATTTCTGAGTAACATTGAACTATTGATGTAATTAATATACCACATTGTTTCGAAAAAACAGAAATCATGACATGGGGATTTATCACAATAGCTTCAGACGTTATTTTCTGACACCGGAATCTTACAACGAATCGACGTGCAAACAGTCAAAGCACTCCCGGTCAACTAGAACATGGCCGATTGGAATAGTTTCTATCTCACAACACGTGTGGCACTAGTACCTTCCGAACCTCATGAAGGCTGTGTTGCCATATCACTTCAGGATTCTGAAATTGACAATTCGTCATCTTAAACACATCGTCAACTTACCCTCCTTTCCCTTATGTTGTTTTACGAAGACACATGCTCAAACTGAAGGGCTGAAAATTGAAAACTTCGCAAAATATCATCTCTCTATAACTTACACAGAGAAAAATCCGTTCTTCGGACAGCGGTATATTGTACAAATATACGGTATCCTCTTGCTTACTATAGAAATCAGTCCGGAGCATACGTTATCAGTATGCTACATAGGCACTGCCCTTAGATGTTACATCATACCGTTGCAGGATGTCTGACATCTAACAGTTTTCCGTATACATATACTTATGTTACCTCCTTCAGCTATATGTTATATACGTCCATTTGTATGTGAGATCCTGACCGCCTGCATTGTTTCATACAGAAAGTACGTATAGATGGAACATTTATACAGAAAGTATTATAAAACATGCGTTTTCAGTTATACGTCTGCTGTACGTTAAGTTCAAAAACTACAGGAATTACGCATGTAACCTATCTTTTTAAGTACGCCACCTACAATTTTTTTTCTCAGTGTACGGTTCCCGAAATATGGCTCCTTAGATCTCCCGAAATCGGAACTCTTTTTTGACAATTTTGTACATAAATTTATATATATATATATATATATATATATATATATATATATATATATATATATATATATATATATATATATATATATATATATATATATATATATATATATATATATAACCGAAACCAGAAAAATTTTCGAAACTAGTCGAGAAAGAATTTTTCGAGAATCGAAACCAGACTTCTACAAAATTTACGAAATAATGTTATTTCTCGTCTCATACGCTAATAGCAGTAATAAAACTAATAACAAGAGACGACAAGTTATAAATCATAATTTTTCACTGTGTTATTAGAACTAGCGGGCCAGAGAACAAAAACGTAATCAAAAGGGTTTCCAGATATTTCCAGTAGCTGCATTCTTCTGTTTTTTTGTTTTTTTTTTTTGTTTTTTTTTAGCATGTCTATTAGCATGTCTCATTAAAAATTCATCACATTCCGGTACACGTAATTACGAAAAATAATGTGAAAGAGAGAGAAGAAGGAAAAAATGACTAGTGAAGAAAAAATACATAAAGAACAGTGAAAAACATCCGAATGTACTGACGAGTATGATCCTGATGCATGAAGAACTTAATTTTCTTTTTCTTTTTTTTTCTTTTTTTTCTTTTTTTAAGGTGAATTCACGTGCTGAGGCTGTTCTCCCAAGGAACGAGAAAAACGAACGAACTACTTGTAACACCAACATACATTTTCAGTTTTTTTTTTTTTTTTAATTTTATTTTGTTGTTTTTCTTTCATTCAAGAGTGACAGAGACTTGCATAGCATGTCAGTATGCTAATCCCCAAAAGAATGTTAAAAGTTTGTTCTTGGTAGACCCTCTGAAAAAAAAAAAGAGAAAAGAAAAGAAAGAAAACAAATCGTGATAAAAACATAAAAACTTAAGAACATTTCACCTCGTGGCTAATTTCTTCTTCTTCCAATGCCTAAATATGTATACCTTACTGCATAAACATATTATGGGAACTTTTTTGTTTTATGAATCAGTAGCAAACTAGAATGAAAATGAACTTGGGTTTCCTTTTTTTTTTTTTCTTATTTTCTCTTTACGCTGGAAAGCAAAACAGGTAGTATTTACCCTTAAGGCTAAAAGCAGTAAAAGTACCTCAAGAACGTTATAGTCCTTTGTTTTCAAGAAACCGCCAATATTCTTCGGGGTTTTATTTTCGATTTCTTGTTTTATTACCTTCAAATTCTTTTCACTTCATTTTTGGTTTAACATTTTGCGTAACATTTCATTTTCTGTTACTCGTTAAGTAAGACCACGAAATTAAACTGTAAAGAGTATATAGTTATTGAAAGTAAAGGGGCAGGAATTCAATTATTTTGCATGATTGTTTATTATTTCCTTCTTTGAAATTGCATGTCTCTCTCTCTCTTTCTCTTTCTCTATTTCTACATATATTTTCCACTCTGAAGAAACATATCGTGCATGTGTGATGTGATAAAACTTTCACACGCGTGTCCTTCGAGAGCAAAATTGAGAAACAGGTAGCTATAATAGAAAATAAGTTTTTGTCTATGTGTGTGAAATATCGGAGTACTTTTTGTCATTTTGCGCTCTTCTTTGTTCTCGCTAATATAGTATATTCCCTCGTGTCTATATGGTCAGTGTACGCGCCTTTGACGAAGGTGAGTCATGTTCGATTCTCGTTGTGAAACCGTATGATTCGAAATTTACATTAAGTTGTAGGACACAACAGCGTTATTTCAGGTTCTAGTTGGGAGAGGGGTTTCACCATCGATATACGAGGATATTTCCAAATGTTTTCCGCTTGACACTTAAATATCGCGCCACTGGCAATAAGCCGTTAACAACATGTAGTGCCATCTATCAAGGAAATAATGTATTAGTTTCAACTGTCAAGCTGCGTCAGTTCGTTGGAGGCAGTCATTTAAATTAGTTGCTGTGTGTTGAGCTCGCATTCAGCATGCCAATGCTTCAACCCACACGGCTGTTGGATTCAGCACCCATCTTAAAGCTCAGATTTAGCACTGCAGCCTTTTTTCTTCCCACTTCCTAAAGAAGACATCAGAAAACTGCGAAACATGCCTTTAACTAACATGTTCCTCCTCTTAAGAGATTTCGACATATAGCCATGTTATTTATTGTGCTGCCAAAATGTTTTGATCCGTGGCAAAAATGCGAACTAAAGCTCACATCCTCGACACACCCACGCGTTGAGCCAATAAGGGTTCAGCTGTTGCTAAGCGAGAGAGCTTTAACGAAAGGGAGTGAAATTCCTTCAGCCGATAGCAGCGCTTGGAACGGAAGACTAGGTGCCAAGTCAATGTGGTATATATTTAACAATTGAATACCCCATCCTTTGGCTTCCCTTCTAAAGGAAAAAAAAAGAAGAAGAAGAAGAAGCTGCGACATGTTATTTTAAATTAAAAGTTTAAATACCAATCTTCATGTCTAACCTTAACGGATTTCGAGGTATCACCATCTGATTTTAACAAATGCAACCCGGAATCTTTTTACCTATTCGCCCTTTTTTCTTCCCTTATAGTGAAAATATCAAAAAACGCTGTGACAGGTCTTTATTTGTTTTAAATGAAAATTTTAAATATCAAATTTCATATCTCTAACCTTAACGAATTTCGAGATATGACCATCCAATTATAACAATTGTAACTCACACTTTTTCTTTTATTCTCGTCCTTTTTCATCATTTCTACTGCAAATATCAAAAAACGGTGAAACACATGTCTAATTATTTCAAATGAGAAGCCCAAATACCAAATTTCGTCTCTAACCGTAAGAGATTCCGAGATATGAATATCTTATGATAAAAATTGTAATTCTCTCTCTCTCTTGTTTTAACCTTTTTCTATCCTACGTCAAATATATATTTATATAATGTTAAAAGACGTGTTTGATTATTTTGAATGAGAGGTCCACGTACCGAATTTCATGTCTCCACCCGTAAGAGATTCCGAGATATGGACATTTTAAGATATTAATTTTCCTTCTTTTCCCCTTCACCTTTGAATTTCCATAAAACTCGTTCCTTAGTAAGACCTTACATCACAAATCCCATACTCAATACAGATTTCAAGTTTCTACATTAAGTGGTTTAGCCTGGGTGTTGATATATGCTTGAAAGGCCAAGTATTTGACATCCTGCAGATTACAGGTTAAAATGCTGCTTAATTAAATGCTCTCATTGTTTATCTTTAACATTTTTTTCTTAATTTGCCCACCGAATAGCCAAATCTCCGTCATATTTTAAAATTAATTATTCAAGAACTTCGTTGCACAGAATAATGTCGGAGGTAGCAACATCAATTACTATCAAGCAGAAAGTGATAATGCACGTAGCCATATCTATTAGTGTCAGGCACGCAAGTGATAGTGCACGTAGCCATATCTATTAGCGTCAGGCACGCAAGTGATACTGCACGTAGCCATATCTATTAGTGTCAGGCACGCAAGTGATACTGCACGTAGCCATATCTATTAGTGTCAGGCACGCAAGTGATAGTGCACGTAGTCATATCTATTAGTGTCAGGCACGCAAGTGATAGTGCACGTAGCCATATCTATTAGTGTCAGGCACGCAAGTGATACTGCACGTAGCCATATCTATTAGTGTCAGGCACGCAAGTGATAGTGCACGTAGCCATATCTATTAGTGTCAGGCACGCAAGTGATAGTGCACGTAGCCATATCTATTAGTGTCAGGCACGCAAGTGATAGTGCACGTAGCCATATCTATTAGTGTCAGGCACGCAAGTGATACTGCACGTAGCCATATCTATTAGTGTCAGGCACGCAAGTGATAGTGCACGTAGTCATATCTATTAGTGTCAGGCACGCAAGTGATAGTGCACGTAGCCATATCTATTAGTGTCAGGCACGCAAGTGATAGTGCACGTAGCAATATCTGCTAGCGTCAGGCAGACAACTGATAATTCAGGTAGCGAGATCTATTAGCGTAAGTGGTTAGTATTAGGAATTAACCTATTAGTTGTTTATTATAAGGAATTCTCATTGTGGTTGTTGTCTTTCTACAAATAACCTTACAAATCTCTCACGTAAGATTATTCCAGGACTGGCAAGTTTCTCGTGTATAATTAGGCTACTGTTCAGCTCCAACACTAATATACATTTTCAACAAGTCTCATATACCTTGAGTGGCTGAAAAGAGAAGCCAAACTGCAATCAGTTAATTAAATCCAGGCACGGACAAGACGCATATAATTCCAACTTAACCGTAACCAAGTAGGTACCGTTTCCCATGTAGTTTTGACACCATATCTAATCAAATAAACAAATGATGTGTTTCACAGTAACAGGTGGAAGATAATTACAGCATTATAAAGGTTAAAAGATTTAGATGGTTATATATCTTCTCCTCCCCTTTTTCTCAGAAAAAGATATAAAAGAACTAGAGAAAAAGACGAATTAAAATAATTTCTTCCACCCTTATTTTTTTTTTCAGCCATGTCATCACTTCCCCATCTCTCTTGTATTCTTAGTTTCCCATAAAAGTCAAGAATAGGTTTTCTGTCGTGAAAGCACTCGTTGAGCGGTTGTCCACCCTGAGCCTAATTGCTGGGTTGTGTCCATTTCTATTCTCTCTCTCTTACACCTCATCAAAACGTTCATTGGGCGTCTCCTCTAATTCCCACCTCCCTGACTCAAGAAGAGAAACATATGTAAGCAGTCGTTTTGATTAGTCACAAAAAAGTAAAGGGAAAAAAGACGATAGGGATTAAAAATATGTATCCATCCCAACTGGATGGATAAAAAACATCAATTCTTTGCCCATCCTATTACATGCTGCTCGCTGTCATTTTCGTCTCCTTAACTGCCATGTCTTTTCTTACAAACGTCGTTACACCCAGATAACAGACTCATACTGCAAGAAATAAAAAGAATCCCTTGTTCTTTTTAAGATATACATTTACCATCTTCTTGTACACGTAACATCGTTTTTGGCACATAGAAAATACAAGAACACAAAGGTACCTATAGAATATTTTTAAGTCGAAAGCTTGTTATTAATCGTCGTAAGTATTGTGTTAATATCACTTACGATCACTTGTCAGTAATCTGGGAGCTTTCATGAGCAATGGCTATTTCGCTAATCTCTTCGATCTGAACTCACATCTGTCTTCTTTAATATACTCCATCAATTGCAATCTTCCTTTACTTCTTCCTCGTTTTCCTTCTATCATACATTCTATCGTATCGCGCAGAATAAAATTACTTCGCAGAATAAAATTACAGCCGAGGGGGTGTAGGTTCCTCGAGTATTTTGAGCGACAAAAATAATTTAAGGTATTATTTATATATCTTTGAAAGTTTGTAGTAAACCCATGATATACCTATCATTTCTGGGTTCTGCCTGCCCGCAATTGATGTGCTTCTAGATCCGCCACTGTTGTTTAAGTGTCTTCATCCCGGCGAAATTAAAATACCGCTAATTTTACATTAATTATGTGATATCTTCAAATAGATAAAAGATAATCGAAATGTGGAACAAGAGCGCCCGAGAAACCGTTACCATGACTCACTTATCTCCTTTCGATTTCGAGCCATTTTGAAAATCGGCATTTATTTTCGCGTTTCTAAACAGCTGAAAACATAAAGCCACTAGGTGAATTGTGATAACGGTACCTCACGCAAAATAATATTGTCTAGGGCGCTCTTTTACCATATTTCGATTATCTTTTATCTATTTGAAAATATCACATAATTAATGTAAAATTAGCGGTATAAGATCGCAGTCACAGAAATCAACCTGTGCACAATTAAAATTACGACCAATCAGAGACAAGGACTTGCTTACATTTTCCAGTGTTGGCCAATCACAAACAAGCATTTGTTTACATAAGTATATGTACCACGCATCTTAGTAACTGTCCTTTTACTTTACAATAAATGATCCTTATATTTGCATTTTCATCTTAGTTACAGTTCTTAGGTGCTGTGAAGAAGAGTGTTACGTATTATTAAAGTATACATTCTTACAAGAATGAGTGGTCAGTGTACTGATTGCGGATATTATAATAAGACAATAATTTAACAAGCCAATGAGGAACGAGAATCACAACGAGCCAATCAGAAAAGCTGTAGGTTTTAAATTACAAAGATTCAAGTTGTAAAGGTGAAAATACTCTATATATATAATATATAATATATATACGCGTGTGTGTGTGTGTTGCTTTGTAAATGTTAGAATACAATACAAGTATATCTCAGAAAGGAATGGCGTTTGTACATTTTATTTAGGTGCAGAATTTCACACAATTTCCTGCATCCTGTTGTTGGCAACGTCGCGGTGGAAATTTGAGCAATTTCAGCACTTTCTGTTTCTCGTTAGCAAGTCATAGATTACAGAGTTTATCAACGATCTAATCTTTAGAAACAATTGCGCAATGTCATTGCACCACTCGAGTTATCTCAGGGTCCGCCCCTTTCCTTCCACATTGTTATTTCACCAATTTTTCAGAATTATTCACTTTCACTTTCATTGGTCATCTTTTTTTAGCCTACAGAGCGTAACTGTGGGTCGTTTTTTATTATTTGTTTATTTTATTTATTTATTTATTTTTCGAGATATAGGATTTAACTCTGTGGCTGTCATTTACAATCCACACGTTAAAATGCTTATGTAAGAGATATCAGTTGCAAGTGACACTTTTGGGTCACTTGCTGGTTTTTATGTTTAAATAATGCTTTTTTCATTTATGTATCGTTTTATGTCTGCATATTGATATTCATTTATATGTGTTATTGTTATTAGGTTAAGAAATCCATATCTGTACGTTGGATGATTAATTATTATTACACTAGACTCTCTCTAATCCGACCATTGTTGGCAGATACGGGTACCAGATTAGCGGAAGTGCCGGATTATTGAGTGTGTGTAAAGAATGCTACAATTTGAAATACGTACAGTGTATAAAGCAACGTTTAACTAAACAACAATTCATTGTTGCGCATGCGCATGATAATTCATTGTGCACGTGTTTTTGATTGGATGTGCGACGGATTACTGAGAGGCCGGACTACTGAGGGCCAGATTAGCGAGAGTCTAGTGTAATTGTATGTAACTGTAATCGTTGTATTTATTATGTATATTTATATTATTTCTATTTTCAACTATTACATAAAAAATACCTCTAGTAAAAAGAATAGTTAGATAGTAGCTCTGTTTCAGGGAATAACAGTCAGTTTCAAAGCATTCAGAGAAAGCTTCTTGTTGGTGGGAAAACCCTCCTCTCCAACGCTTGTTTTTTCTACATAGCTTAGAAACGATAGCTTCTCTATATAAACGGAAGATTTTTTGAGGGAAGGGGTCACTTGACCGTCACAGTTTTGTCAGGGGTAAAAGTGGATCTGAAAAGATGGGAGGACGGTAGGTAGCGGCATGACGCTATGCTGTCCCCCCTGCCTATCTTTGCCCATTGTAATTTTTTAGGAACTGGGGGATACCATACATATGTTTACAAGGAGGGGGGACGACGTCCCCCCGCGTTCTCCAGCACTTCTACCCCTGGTCTTGGGGGAGACTTCAAACAGTCTCCAAAATGTGGTCTATAGAACGGACTCGGCTCGGTGAGCCGGGTGGGAGCTTTTTCTCCCCGTAAGAGAATATTATGACTTCAAGAAAAGAGAGGGGGATTATTACGAAGGTCTTGCTTGGACTAGTTAGGTTTCTGAGTCTTAAAAAGGGTTCCTCCGTAGAAGGCATTAATTATATTAGGTGTTCCCTTCTAGTAGGTTTCCATTCTTTTTTAGTCTAAAATGAGAAGAAGGGATATAGAAAAGTAATTCTTATACTAAGTCAAGAAATAGATTTTTGCTAGAGAATTAGGTCCTATAGAATATCGACAGGATTTGATCCTTGAAATGCTACATTCCATGTTTAGGTGGATATGGCATTTAGATTACTAATTTCCTGATATTAGGATTTTAGTGTATGTATTCAAAACTGAAGCTGTATACGGCTTTGGTCGGTTATAAAGTAATTTGTTCCTCTTGCAAGACACATTAGGTTTCCATGAATACTCTGAACTCAGATTCCTGGGTTCGATCCCTCAGAGAGGCTACTGACAGAGTTTTTAATCACATCTTCTATTTCAGAGAGTATGGTCCTCATCTAACCTTTACCTGCCAGATCTATTTAAGGATCTCTCGCTACTTTAAGGCGAACTCATTCTCCTTTTCTACCTATCCATTTAATAAATATGTAGATAGATATCCTTCTAGTGCATCTTCTATTTAAGTGAGTACACGAAATAGGGTGGTCGACCAGGGCTTTTGATGTAGGAAGTCAATGCCCTTTGTAAGTTAAGGTAGACAGAGGACGCTTTTAATGAGGGCTAAGCCTTCTTTCTGTCACAGGCACATAAATAGACAGGCCCGCAACTAGAGTGGGGCCAGGGGGCCTGCCTCCCCTAAACTTTTCATGGCCCCTCCAGACCTCAATACAAAATGCTATTATTAATACAAAAATCACAATTTAGATATTTGTAAGAGAATTTTTAATGACTTGGTCCCCCTATCTTATTCATGCCCCCCCCCCCAAACATCTGTGTCTGGTTGCGGGACTGTAAATAGAGAAAGCTAAATAGATATTACTAAAGCTAGAGAAAAATTAGAGAATTAGAGTAGAGAATACCCAGCAGCTATATCTCATGCACTTTTAAAGAAAGCTATTTTATCAATCTCTTTTAGTGATGAGCGCAAGAGTCTTGGTCTTGCACTTTTTGCAAGAGTCTTGCATGCAAGACCAAGACCAAGACCAAGACCAGGAATCCCGATGCAAGACCAAGACCAAGACCAAGGGTGCAAGACCAAGACCAAGGCAAAGACCATACCTGCAAGACCAAGACCAAGACCAAGACTCTTGCGCAAGAGTCTTGCACAAGTACCGATACTACTAAAATTTTTATAGAATTTAAAAAGGAAGGGGAAATATCATTACATCTATCACTTGAACTTCTTGGCTTCAGTAAAAATGCAGCTGGAGTGAATAACTCTTGAACCAAACGACCAATCTCGATCAAATTTTTAACATAGATGAGGTTCAACCCTGGAATGTTATCTGTCAGTTTACTTTGACGGAGCAATATAGGGAAGGAGGAGGAGGGAGATGTACAAAAAAAATAAATAAAAATAAAATATAAATAAAAACAATGACTAAGTTTATGACTTAATAACTCTTGAACCGATCTCAATCAAATTTTAAACATGTATGAGCTTCGGCCCTGGAAAGTTTGTTAGAGTTTGTTTCACTTTGATGGTAGAACCTAGGAAAGGAGGAAGGGAGGGATATATATATATATATATATATATATATATATATATATATATATATATATATATATATATATATATATATATATAACTTAAATTTTGAAACACCCGACCGATCTTGGTCAAATTTTCAACGTAGATGAAGTTCAGGCCTGGAGTGATTTTTATCATTTTACTTTGACGGTGCAACGTAGGGGAGGGGGAGGATATATATAGGGTATATATATTGTATATGAAAAAACTAAAAATATAAGTGCTGTCTTTGTGGCTTCATTACTCTTGAACCAGCCAATCGATCTTAATCAAATTTTCAACATAGATGGGGTTCTGACTTGGGGTGTTTTTTATCAAATCACTTTGACGGTAAAACTTAGGGTAGAAGGTGGGATGGAAAATATACAAAAATAAATAAAATTTAATAACTCGTGAACCACCCGACCGAACTCGATCTTATTTTAACATAGATGAGGATCGGACCTAAGGTGGTTTCTGTTATATCGCTTTGACGGTGAGGGGAGAGGGAATGAAAGATATTTAAAAATGATCGAAAATGACCGATATTAAAATGGAGTCTATAGTTTTAGGGGTCGCTGAGATAAACAGTGACATTTCTGATGCTATTTAAATCCAAGTTCAGCCCCGTAGCTTGGCGGAGGGAATGGAAAATATATAAAAACGATCGAAAATGACAACCGAATCCATAGTTTTCCAGTTCGCTGAGTTGAAAACTGACATTTTCGATGCCGTTACAACCAAATTCAGCCTCGTAACTTGGGGAGAGGGAGTTACATAATAATGATCAAAAATGACCAAATATTGGTGCCGAATCCATTATTTTCGGCGTCGCTAAGGTGAACAGTGATACTTCCAATCCCGTTTAAATGCAAATTCAGCACCGCAACTTGGGGGAGGAACAAGATATATAAAATTATCAAAAATTACCATTATCAATGTCGAACTCATGGCTTTCGAGGTCATTGAGATGAACAATGACACTTCTGATGCAGCACGTCGCAACATTGGGGTGAAGGAGATATATAAGTTTATTGAAAATTACCGATATTAGTGCCGAATCCTTAGTTTGTGGTATCTCTGAGCGAACAGCGACACTTCTGATGCCGTTTAAATTCAAATTCAGCCCCGCAACTTGGGGAGAGAAATATAGAAATAATCGAAAATGACCGATATCAGAGAGCGCTTTACTAACAGTAAAAAGTGACTGATGATATATATTATTATTTTTTTTTTTTAAGTTTAACCGAACGAAGTGGGTAATTGATGCTAGTAATCCATATTCACAAGTGAGACTTCAAATAACTTTGAGTTTGATGCCGTTATTTTGTATTTCCAATACAGGTCAAAAGTATTTATATAGATTGAATATACACAAAAGACATAGACAGTTGAATCGTTTTCAGTTTTCACTCAAATTATTCTAAAATATTACGAGGTTTGATTATAATAATTATTATCTTAATTTTCTCTCTCTTTTTCAGTCAATATTGCAAAATATATCATCATCTTCATAATAGCTATTCTGCCATTATTGGCAGGTTACTTGCTGCAGCTGAGAAGCTTCGACGTTCGGTGGTCCTCAGCTAGTCTCTTCGTCTGGACGTAGCAATTTTTTGTTTTAATACCTTCCTTCAAGTAGTCTCCTTCGCTCCCTCCATCTCTTTCCTTCCACAATACCCTCCAGCACGTCCCTCATAATACAGTTCCTCCTCAGCCAATATCCTAACCAGTTCCTCTTTCTCATTTTAACAATACCTAAAATTCTTCTATCCCCCCCCCCTACTGCTAATTTTTTAACACCTTCTCATTCGTTGTCCATTCAACATAGCTAATTCTCTCCTTTTTCCTCCATGCTCATGTATCGAAAGCCTGCAATTTTTCATCATTTTTGCGTAATGTCAATGTTTCTGCCCCATAGAGTACATATTGGAATCAGTAAAACAAAATCACAATATTTAATTGGAAATTTGATTAATATAAGTATTAGCTAATCGTGGTTGAAAAGAAAAATATGACGCCTTTAGAGTGTAAAAATAATTTTGCAATTCATGGCAGACCTCCTATTTCAATAATCTGTGCCGTCTTGATTTTCTTTCAAGCGTCTCAGGGGTAGCCTCCTCAGTTTGGGAACCAGTGGAGTGTTGGATCTGTTAAAATATATATATATATATATATATATATATATATATATATATATATATATATATATATATATATATATATATATATATATATAAACAGATTACGAAACGTTGTGATTTAGGCATATCTTACAAATAGTGAAGCGTGGGCACCCATTAAAACAGGAAAGGTCATCACCTATGTTGTACACTATCATGATGCTTACACAAACTTAAACTATATTACATTTAGAAACATGCATTGTATTTCCGTTACTATTGGCGAACTGTAGAGTTTATTATTCCTTATATCCATAGTATAATTTACCTATGAAAAGCTTGAGATTTCTTAAATGCAAGACTTGCAAGACTCTTGCATGCAAGACCAAGGGTTCCAGTGCAAGACCAAGACCAACACTGGATGTGCAAGACCAAGACCAAGACCAAGACCAAGACCGGGGTGGTCTTGGTCTTGGTCTTGGTCTTGCATTTGCTCATCACTAATCTCTTTCTAACAAAGTTTTAATAGAGGTAACTCATGTGTTATGATTTCATATGTAGATAAGATCCTGAGTTATAAACCGTTTATTAAGTTAATTACCCTAGACATTACTTATTTTGTTTTAAGATACGAGTCCAGATATAATTTATTATATTCTTTTTTTTTTTAAATTGATCGAAAATTTTGTACTAGAGACACGGATGGTCAAAGCTCACAGTCTGACAGATTTCAAGCAAGATGACACAATAAGATAATTAACATGCCAAACTTAACACAGTATCATTAATACTTGCATTCATTAATTCTTTGTAGTGTCATTTATAACTTAAAGCTAGTTTATGCTTCACTTTTGATAGTTTAAACCTCCTAAGCGCAGCAGTAGAAGGTAGATTCCAAAATACTAGCAAATTTATTCGTATTTTGGCATAAAATACTTTTGTAAACCTCTCAAAACTTTTCTGTGCTTGATGTTACTTTTCTGCCATCTGTCAGTGTTATATTGCTCTTTCTGTAATCTTTAAGAGTATGTTTGTACTTGTCAGTAATTCTTCCTTAAATTTGGCGCTGTAAAATAGTACGAGGTTTTTTTTTTTTTTTTAAATAGAATGTGGATCCCTCCAATATTGATTTCAATTTCTCCAATACTATAATAATACATTGAAAACATTTTTTTTTTTTTTTTTTAGATTTAGGTAGGATTAAAGTTGGAACCATTCCTAAAAAATTTCAGCCAATCCTTTGAGGCTAATATAAGAACCTTTTGATGATTTTTTTTGATGATTTTTTAAGTTATCACGAAAACTATTTTGTCCACTCTCCAACGTCTACATTTTCTAGTAACAGTTACGTACAACTGTTGTATTTTCCCCCCATTATACACTGAGAAAAATCCGTTATCTGGACAGCGGTATATTGTACAATATACGGATTCCATATGTTTACTGCGAAAATCTGTACGGACTATATTATCCATATGCTACATACGTAATACCTCTTTCCGCTTAGATGTTACCTAATGCTGCTGCAGGATTATGACATCTAACAATCTTCCGTATAATACATACGTATACGTATGTTACATACAAATGGTGATCAGAAAAATGGAAACACTTGAACGAAATTGCAACTTACGAGATTAATTTGGTGTTGGGCCACCTTTTGCCCTCAGAACAGCCTTGATGCGAAGTGGGATGGAGGCATAGAGGTCGTGAATGGTAGCAAGTGGAATTTTACACCATTCCTCGTGCAGGGCATCGGCCAGTTCTGTGAGAGAGGATGGAGGTGGAAATCGTCGCCGGAGTCGTGTTTCCAAGACGGACCACAGATGTTCAATTATGTTGAGATCTGGGGATTGGGCGGGTCAGGGGAGGTGTTGAACTTCATCCCGATGTTCCTCAAACCACGCTGCAACAACGCCAGCTGTGTGAATGGGTGCATTATCATCCTGGAAGATGGCGTCATTGTCCGGGAACAACATCCGGACCATAGGATGCAAGTGGTCTCCTAAAATTGCGACATAATCGTTGGCAGTGATTCGTCCGCTAAGTGTGACTTCAGGACCTAATGAAAACCATGATATGGCGGCCCACAGCATCACCGAGCCGCCGCCATGTTTCACAGTTGGGCGGAGACACTGTAGATCATAAGCTTCTTTGGGCGTTCTCCACACATAAACACGGCCCGTGGTTGAGAATAGGGTGAAGGATGACTCATCTGACCATATCACACGTTTCCAGTCCTCAACGATCCAAGTTGCATGGTCGTGGCACCATTTGCGGCGTGCGAAAGCGTTATGGTCCCTAATGAGCGGTTTGGTCCGTGCAACACGACCCCGTAAGTTCCTGTCATGTAATTCGCGGCGGACTGTGATTGTCGAAACAGGGTGGGGGAGGTGCTGATTGAGTTCCTCCGTCACTTGTTCCGCAGTGGCACGACGGTTCTGCGTGACAATGAGCTTTAATACCCGGCGTGATCTGTCACTCATGATTTTCTTCCGCTTCCCCGATGTGGTTTTCCCGTGTGTTGTGTAGATCGTCATCACCTTCGACACTGTCCCACGCGACAAACCTAACACAGTAGCCGCTGCCGTCACACTCACTCCACATAACCGCGCACCAACAATTTGCCCTCTTTGAAAATCTGAGAGGTCTCCCATTTTACACTACCTCCGTCTGCTGCAGCCACTGGACACTGCTGTTCCACTGCGTCTGACGTAGTATGGAGACCGACCTAACACACCACCAGCAGCGGTCCGGCGCTGCGGGCGCCACGACAGCACTGCCAACCAATACATCTGACGTGTTGCCAACTACAGGTGTTTCCATTTTTCTGATCACCATCTGTACGTCAGCTATATGTTATATACGTCTATCTGTATGTGAGATCCTGATCGCCTATATAAAGTTCTTTCATACGCAAAAGTACGTAGACCTATGGATTCAACACTTATACGGAAAGTATTATAAAACACGTTTTCAGTGATACGTTCGCTGCAGGATATAGCGTACATATAGTCGTACGTTAAGTGAAAAAACTACAGCATTTACGCATGCAACCTACGTTTTTACGTATCTCATATCGTTTTTTTTCTCTGTGTAGTATGTAAAAACGAATGAAAATATATACTATTGTCCCCCTTTTTTGATTGGTTAAGTATGTGTATGCTTGGAAAATAATAATTATTGTACGTAAGGAACCAGACAAAAGAAAAGGAACAAATAACTAATAATTTTCTGAAGGGATAAGAAAGATATCTTACCAGTCACTTCACTGCATAGATTAATATAATACCTCCTTTAAAACAATTTTCTTCATGCTGACCAAATAATTTACTAAAATAGACTCGATTGACAAGATTGTGTCTAATTTTGGTTTATTTTACGATTATACAGGGTGGCCCAAAAGTAGGTATACAGTCCTGCATTGATCAAGTATAATATTCTAGCTTATAGGCTTATTTACTTTGGCTGTTTCGAGCTTAAGATATGAGTAAAAACACATTAAGAACAAATAATAAAAGAAACTAAGTCTACCTGATGGATAACAATAAGAAATTATATAAAAAGCAATGAGTTGATCAGTACAGGACTCTATACCTACTTTTGAGCCACCCTGTATTTCCATTCATTTTGAACCCGTTAATTTTTCTTACGCTTCTAGTAAGCATTTCTGGTCCTACGTTTCTTAAGTTTTTCTTCCTCCTCCTTTTTTTCTTCTTATTATTTCGTAATATAGTATGTTTAGAATCTCTGGGTAAATATTTATATCAAGATTTTGTCCTGTGAGGTTTTCGACAGGCGAGATTTTGGGTGGCGAGGTTTCGACCCGCGGTATTTTGGGCGGCGAGATTTTGGGCCTTTATCATGTGAACTATGAAGATGTTTTGACATAAAATTTAATTTATTTTTCTAAATGTAATAATGACATGTACTAAACCAAACAATATATAAAACATTACAATAATCATTTAGAAGAAAAAAAAGGAATGTTCCAAATGTCAATGCGGCCTCTCTGAATTCTGTGCCCCTAGGTAGAGCGCTAAACTCTGCCGTGTGAGGTCCCGGTTCGATCCTCAAAAGGAAGTTTGTGATGGATAACATCGGGTCCGCGGGTTTTCTCGGGGGTACTTCCGTTTTCTCCCATGCCCTCATTCTAGCAATTTTCCCATCATAATTCACTTGCCTTAATCATTTGTTTCCCTTAGCGTAAAGGGCATAACGTGGAACGTTAAATTGAAGTATTTCATTATCTTATATTACTTGATAATGATTTATATGTATTATTGTCTGATATACATATTTTGTTAGTAATTGTTGTGCCTTGTTATTCTGTTTTAATGCAAAACTTGTATTTCGTATATCGATGCTACATTATTGTCCAGAAGGCAATCTGTCCTGCCACACGACCCTGCTGGATCTGCCAGTGTTCTAAGTTGGGAAACAGAGAAATTACTGTGATTGTAAAGAAAGAAAAGAGCATGAACAGAGAAATGACTAATACTAATACTGATTATGCACCGTTCTTGGCAAACTGCTAATCAATTCTTTATCAAGAGTTTGCTGAACTGGCTCTTTGTGATCACGAAATCGGGCAAAAATCTAGAGTGGCCTCATATTGGCAACACTGACACATGAGTGCATGCTGCAACAGTCAATAACAATAAATGACTCAGATCCAAATGTTCCACGTGCTCTTTGGTTTTAAAAGATTATAACGCTATGTTTTTTTTTCTTCCATAATAAAAACACGTTAGTGAGAACAATAGCTCATAATGTTTTACTCCCTCTTTTGTTACTTTCGGCAGGGTAAGTAACCGAAACATCTCTTCCCTTTCTTTTAATGCTGCAGTGGGTGATCGCTTTGAATAGATTCTTGTTCTGTTATCATTTAATCAACTTTGGCGTAAACATTATTGGCGGCATTTACAGAGGAAATCAAATACAACGATATATGTATATATATATATATATATATATATATAGATAGATAGATAGATAGATAGATAGATAGATAGATAGATAGATAGATAGATAGATAGATAGATAGATAGATAGATAGATAGATAGATAGATAGATAGATATAGATATAGATATAGATATAGATATAGATATAGATATAGATATATATTACTCAACTACGTGCGGGTCACGGTTCTTTGGTTGATTGCAGTTTCAGCGTTCCATTTTTTCTAGCACCGAGGTTGTATTCTTAGTAGCACGGACAGAAGGGCCGATAGTAAGAAACGGTAGGCTTGCGAACTGCCAAGGTTCCCCCTACGTTATTTAGAGAGCACTACCAAATAGGGATTGATTTGTTGCATGAAAAGACCAGTGGTACAGATAATAGGAGAGTGTCACGGAAGTGGTACAGATACTAGGAGGGCGTCATGAAATGGCAGTGGTAGAGATACTAGGAAGGAGGTATGAAAAGGGAAGTGGTACAGATATTAGAAGGGTGTCATCAGAAGGGAAGTGGTACAGATATTAGAAGGGCGTTGTGAAAAGGGAAGTGGTACAGATATTAGGAGGGTGTCATGAAGGGGGCTGTAGTAGGGCACCACTAAAAGAGCGGTGATAAGATATTGACAGGGCGTCATTCCAATTGGTCGAAGAGAGCGGGTACTACCTCAGATAGGCTGGCATGGTTGAACGGTCTAAGCCAAAGAGTTTTCAAAGTTTTTTTCTTTTCTTTCTTTTTCTTTTTCTTTTTTCTATTTCTATTTTTACATAGCAACATCTTTTATTAATGAGAATGTTCTACGAACCACCCTAATCTATCTCCTCTTCGAAACCAAATATAACTTTTGTTCGATGTTTTGAGTATATATCGATATAATTTTATTATAAAAACGAGTAGGTTTTATAAAAATAAACAGAATTAACAAAAGATAGTGCTACTCACAATGTAGAGCGTTGGTCAGAGTCAGATGGGAAACTTTAGATCTACACTAAAGTTGCACCGAACTTCACTCTTTCGTAGTGTGCTAAAACCAACGTTACTGAAATTATAGATGTCACTGAGTAATGGAGATTTAAGTAGTGTCTTAGTCTGAATGGCTAAAAAGATTTCAACTGTTCATTAATTTAATGCCTTAAAGGAATTATTTCAAACCTCTTAAAAGACTAAAATTAAAATGCAGTGAAGCAAAAAGAATCATCGTTATCAAAAATTCAAACGTTATCACGCCTATAATTATGAGTTTAATAAATAAGTTTTTTCACCTCCAATCTTGTAATTAGTTATAATTAGTTTATGCATTATTTTCAACGTTATGTTTATGTTACGTTTCAAAATTAGGTTTACGTACTATTAATTATCTCTTTTGTTATAAAATGATCTTTGATTTCTAATTGATTAAGAGAACTAAAAGAAAACATTACAGCGATTTATAAATAAGGGGGCAAAAAGTAGGTAAAATTTTAGAAGATTTATAGGAGAAATGTGTTGAAGTAAGGGAAGCGTAATTGATTTGTGTCTCATTTAAGAATGGAATAGAAGTACCTGTTGCAGTATGTAAAATATCAAACAATACTTTCGATAAAGTGGGTACTTCCAAATATCTAGGATCAATATTAACAGACCAAAACTAGTAACATCGATGTAGTGATTAGAAAAAAGAATGGCCAGTGACATGACCCTTCTTCTTGTTGTCGCCAGCTGAACTTTGATTTGTTAATTTAATAAATAAAACTAAATTAATTTTGATTTTTGCCGTTCTACATATGTTTCATGCTTAGTTATTTAATATCGGACTTCCGAAGAGAAATTTAATTGAATTTATTGACCGTGACAACTCCCAGTCACGATTTCTTTGCAGTTTTATTTTGAAGTAGGAAAGACTGAGAAGGAGATATATGAAGCCAAGGGGAAGATAGAAGAGGTAAAAGGAGAAGAAGAAAGAGGGTTAGCAAGGTCTGATACAGAATACATTATGTTGGAGGTAGGGAGAGACCAGAAGAAAATATTGCAGGAGAGGAATATGAGATAGTCTATGGTTAAAACAGAAGAAGGTTGAAGAGGAAGAGAAAGAAGAAAGTAGAAATGAAGAAATAGTGGATAATTATGGAAAAATAGTAAGAAAGCTTAAATAGATATTGAAAGGTGCTTCGTACCCGAGTTTTATTATTAAGGGAATCAATTCCGAATTGTTTCTGATGAGACACATGTTCTCTCATACTACTCTGACCTGGATCCAGGTAACTGCACGAGTTGGAGTTACCCTGACCCAGCCCAGATGATGAGAAGTATTAATTTATTCGTTTATCTGTTATTTCTGAGTATTAAATAACTGATTGTACATAGTGGAGGTCGAACACACGTTTGAGCTAGCCGAGGAAAGAAGAAAAACTTCAAAGTGATACACATGCTTTTCACAAATCGGGGTTCTTGAAATTCTTGAAAAGATTATCGTTATTAAAGCTTATTCTGTTGTTTCGGCTTGCCTCTCAGAGCCGATTTGGATTAATTTAGAATTAGTTATCCTTCATGACCTTGGTCATGAATCAATACACACATGTTATAGTCATACACATACATAAGAAATGTTATTATTCTAAACCAACATTAGAGATTATTACTTAAAACTAAAGTTATCACTCATTCACACACACACACACACAAGCATACAGGACAATGTATTGATACAGGTGAATCTCCTTTGAAGAAAAACCATCATAGCTACAGTTTGTTAACATTTATTACACCTATCAAGAATAAGCACAAAGAAGATGTTAATCACATGCAAATCAGTGTACTTACATATAATGTTAAATTATTTCAATATAAATTTAATGTTGGAAAGAAAAGAAGAAAAACATTTTTTTAAAAAAGAATAAAATGCGAATTGGACATTGGTAACATCGAATCATATCTTGTATATGAAGAAGGCTTTTTTTATTTAAAAAAATCTGTCAAAAGTCTTTTCTCGTCGTTTCAGATAACATTTTACAGTACTTCACGTGTCCTTACGGCACCTATTTGGCGTAATTCGTCTTTATTCGAATATACATATAAATAGTATTTATTTACTACTAACACACATTCAGTTTATAGAATTACTTATTTATATATTTTTATCCATTAGTGAATTACGAAAGATAAAATTTTCTGTCATTGGCTTCAATTTAACTAACCCACTCATTTCGTTATTTCATTTGTTACTTAATTAACTCAACATTTTCTAAATTATCGTCATATTATAAGTTATTGCACACTCATAGTCATATTCGTACACTTTATAAGAACTAAAATTTCTTGAATTCGTCGAGGTTTTAGATACCGAAGGACTGCCGCGACTGCCGCTAGTGTGCCACTGGCGGCAGGGTTTCGTCGAGTCGAAAGAGATATCTAGAGCCGGAGTATTGAAGTTACCATCACGTAGCAGCGAAGACTTCATTTTGGTCCGCGCTTCTTCGATTCGTCGCAGAGAATCGCGAAGGGACCAACACGAACTATCGCCAGTCATGTGCATGCGGTTATTGTTATATATTATTTTTCCTTACGAATTGTTCCTAAAATTGTTAAGAATAACCGCTGTTTCTACATCATGAAGTGAAAAATCTTGAGATGTGTGAGTATAATTGTATCAATTTAGATGGCAACTGTAGCCGATCATTTGAAACTGAATATGGGAGAACCATGAAATGAACCAAATATGAAATGAAGTAAATGGACGCGCGTCATTTTGTTATAAAATTACATGGCGAACAGATTTTGTCTAATCTCGAACGGTTATCGTCAAATATACACGGTTACAGGAGCACTCTGATTAGCTAAATTAGAAATACCTCAACGATTTATGACTCTACAAGCGACGTTTTCCCCGTCACCTCCGTGGTGAAGTCGGAAGAGCATGCGTCCAAAGGTTGGTGGTTCGCACATACCCTGGGGCACGGTTTTTTTTTTTTTTTTTTTTTTTTTTTTTTTTACTTTTTAAAAAGTGTTTCAGACTCTCCTTAATGTAACAAATTACGCATATAAGCAATTAACATATTTTGCGGAAGTAATTTTTGTTGTTCATTGGCGTTTCGTCGTGTCTCTGACGCTGGTGGTATAATTTTCAAAACGGAAGTAAGTAGGGCCACCGCGGATCGTCGCTGTGGGGTCGCCAATTTTTGGCGATATATCTCTAGTTGCCCATTGGTGGTCCTCTGACGCATACAGTATGGGGTTGTAGGTCACTTCCACACCAAGATCATGATCACTAAGATGACATACTATTTGGTATTCAGAGGTTTGTATATGTCAAGGGAAATGAAGATACAAATGTATGGGAATACTTCAGGTTCATGAGATTAAGGACAGACTTGATCATAATTTTGGGTTACGATAACCTGCCTTATTTACATGCAACATGTAATTTGTAGAGTAGCATTGGATGTTAAAATATACATACAAGTTAATTATATTACAAGACTAAGGATGAGGTTTTAGCATAGGGCGGTATATTTCGAATTTATACTTTACAATTGTCGAATTTTATGAAATTATGGCAACTAACGTAACCCTCGGGGTAGGGAATAAGACTCTTTATTTACATTTATCTAAGTATTTCAACATTATACGATTTTCCTTCAATACCACATTAACATTCATCATATATTTATTATTCAATAGACATATATTTAATCATTATTTCGCCATTCCAAATTAATCACCCCGCTCAATACAATTTTTAGGTTACAACACTACATCATGTACAATGACATAAATTCGACTATACGACGAATGAATAACCGCGAAATATTGTTAACACTTACATCCTTAATGATTTCAAAATAATAAAGGTTCGAAGCATAAGGCAGATACGTAAACTGAACTACGATAAAGAATTTAGTTATTTTACAATTTGCCATCCGATGGTAAAATCTCAAACGTTTAACGAACACTTATGGGCCCAAACATTTACACGAAAATTCATCTCTATGGCACTGTACCGAAACAAGAATAGAAACGATGAATGTTACAAAGATAAACTTCAATCGGAAGATGGTACAGGAAATGGAAACAAAGTTAAATCGTATACTGGACGATCGCTCGCAGCAGGTCGAATTGCGATGGAAACGGTACCCTGATATCCTTACGAAAGTGAATAACTCTTGCAATACCTCAATTGAATATTCAAGTTCAAATAAAATATATTAAATGGTTTTGTGAGTTGACACATTAAAACGGAGACGTTAAAAATTCTTAGAGAAGAGAATCAGAAAGATAGCTAGAGAAGAGAACAGAGGAACTCCAAAGGAGAAAATAAAATAGAACACTAAATACTACAAAGAAAACTGGTCGAATTTAAAAATGTGACAATCCGTCTTCTTCACAGCCAAAAATATATTTTGATATGCCTAAAAAGCTGGTCTACTAAATGCCTGGCCTGAGATATGTATCTCCAAGTGCGAAACGAGTCTGTGCCCAGAATGAAATTTTTACAAAGACAAGGGCTTTATGGAAATCCCACTACACGCTGTATCCGGTTACGCCATTGGAGGCTCCGTAACTACCGGAAAGGAGGCGTGGTCTCTTAATTTAGATATTTCTAATACAAAGAAATATCTTACCCCTCAGAAAAACTGAAAAGAATTCAGATTAAAGTATGGAAAATAGCGTAGAAGTCGATGAAACAAAGAAAATCTTATCTGGGGTTTGCTAAAATTTTTAAAAAAAATGATTTTATATTAGCAAGTTGTTTGCCAAATTCTTGCTAGAGCTCCCAATTCCGTAAGGTCGCTATCCTTGGATTCCTGGTTCCAAAATAGTTATACAATAAAGGAAAAGAAAAAAGGGGGAGAAGACATCGGAGTATGGTACGGGATAATGAGATTCTATTGTAATAAATCTACTATGCTATTTAGTCTTACTCATACAATCATCTCTACGAACAGTGATGAACTCAGCTTAGTAGAGTGACGTTGGAAAAAAAAGCTCAGAGCAATCAAGTACTATTGCGAATATAAAACTGGACGTGTCTACTTGAACTGCACCAATTGCGGAAACATCTATACTGTTCTATAGTTACTTTTAAATTATTCAAAAACATTTACTACATAAACACCACTCACATCGTCAGACCAGATAGGCAGTGAATGCGCACGATTACGGTTTATCGTCAAGCTACGAAGTGGATACATAGTCGGTCATTTCCACGCAACACTCATTCTTATGCGAAATTCCGATGTAGAGGTCACTGCTCGAAACATTCATTGTCATATATAAACAATCATAACATTAGATAGTGGCAAAAGACTAAACTGGGCTTGCATATATGTATTTATGTAATTACGCTCCTATTATGTAATTACACTCATTATATTAATTATATATACAATTATTATTATTACTCACTTGTATTCATTCACATTTTATATCATAGATTCATTTTAGACAATCTATTCCTTAATTATACCCAAGACTGTTCAAAGCAGTAATATAATCTACATGCCACTACAGAAATTATCGCGCACCGACCGATACATGAGAACTCGCATGAACCAAGACTCAACTCTTCCAATACAAGCCACACTATATTAACACTTCACAGCTTAAAGATCGTATATACGCAAAAAAAAAAAATTCAGTATTATTTACTGTACTCTTTGATAAATGTGCTTGTATTAAGACATCAACAGTGAGATTAATTACTGAAAGCGAATAAAGGGGAAAAAAATTGAAACTATGATCTGGCGATGGAATAGCTTCATGTATACCGGCTTGTGATTAAGTTTACTTTCGTTTATTATTTCATTATTTCACTACAGAACGGATAATATTGAAAGTATAAGGCAACTAGTAAGGTACTTTATTGATCTAATTACATATTACTAATTACTCTGGCTACCATATAATTTCAAATATTGACGAAAAATAAGCAATTTTAATTTTACTAATCGTCTTAACTATGTTCATAAACAAACGGCTCGCGATACGTGACTGTTCACTGGCGATTAGAGGGCGCTACAAGATGACAATGAACTTTGTACTGGCAAAACGTGCTTTGTACTCTATTAAAAACTAACTACAAGTTGTATATTATGAAAAACGATACAGAATCCCTATATATTTGCATTGCGGACGAATTTACTTATTACGTTAGGCCAGAAGAGATGAATAGTTACGAATCAACAATACACTGTCCTTAAACTGGTTAATAACACTTTCATACATCAATGCACATATACATGCTACATCACAAAAGCCAAAACTACACATAGGCCTACTAATACATATCACTACAGAAATTTAAATTCTACATATCTAGACTAAACAAATCACTAACATCACCACATTTTTAACCGGCTCTGATGCTATTAAAGGGAAGGGAATAGTCCCGGCAAGGTGGCCCTTGCACTCAAACTAACCCATTTGTTGCAATTATCATGCTAACAAGCAACGTACAGAACAAGACAGGACCAGATCCGACTCAAACTTCGCCCAGAAGACACATAATAAAAAAGAAGAAAAAATGCCAAATTTTAGCTGCCCATATCCAGAAACACCGGAGATATGCTCCGCAACATAACGCACCACGCGACAATATGATATAAGGTAAACGTCGCAAGGTATACTCATTTATGTCGAAAACGAAAAGGATAGGCAGCACCAAAATGATATTAAGATATTTGATATGGTATAACACTGACTTGGCAGCCATCTTGAATACCGCGATCTTGGATATAGCGTAAGGTATTGAAATGAAAAGCAGGATGTGTGATATATCGATGTAAGGTAAAATGCAAAAGGAAAACCAATGATATAACCGCGAAAAACATATGTGCAATTGTGTGGACGGGACGAAGTGTGGAAGACTCGGGTAAAACAAACGTGTTATCGAAGGACACACCCACGACAATTGTACGCGACAAGTAACTGCAACAGTGTCTGTGCATGAAAGTGCATCCGCCTTGACAGATTATGCTTTTCGAGGATATTGGGATTCGGTTTTGGACAGTGAAAACCAGTTACAAACCGCGATACTAGCGCTCGTTTGGCGACTACCTAAACTACAAAGGATTATCTCTTATGGAACAGCCATTCGGCAGCTCGCTCCGGAGTGTAGGAAATATCATCTTGGATTGGTGATCGAAAGCACGACCTACCTGGGATTGAAGCCCACTCCTGGACAACGTTTTGTATGTTTTTTGTTCAAGTTTCTTGCTGTTTCGTGTAAACAAAGGGCGTTTCGGCTCACATATGTTTAAACAACACTATCTGAAGCAAAGTGTGTACGGATGAGAAAGCCCAGCCATGTTCTAGCTTACATTTCTTTACGAATGTTTACTTTTCTTTGCGCGGTTTACTACACTATTTCGCGACGGTTCCAAACTGTCACAATATCAGGGAAAGGCAGCGTTCTGTATTGACTCGATGAGTTTCATAAGTTGTTGCAGTCTCCCACTAGAAGGTTAGTTTACCACAACATGAAACGACTCGAAATGTGTCTATTTGTTTTGAGAGTCTCATCCACATTCACATTTGTTACATCGTGGTTGTTCAAAATCTCCAACATGTGTTCAGTTGCTTGTCGTCCGTCGATTGAACGTATACTTGTTTTGGAAGTACACTTTGCATCAGTAACACCAGATTAAGAGGGTTCGCCATTGCAGCTCTACATTGGTGTTTGTAGATGAACGATACTGCTGACACATTCAGTACATAGAATATTGCGCATTTTGGCTTGCGTATGCCACAAACACACTATCACTTTTCACTGGCCGGCCCCTGCTGTCACGTTCACTTCTTTCCATATGTGCAAGTGAAACCAGTAGATACAATTCGAGTCGTTTCATTGTGTGATAAACTAGCCTTCTAGTGGGAGACTGCAACAACTCATGGAATTCATCGAGTCAATGCAGAATGCTGCCTTTCCCTGATATTGTGATTGCTTGGGACTGTCGCGAAACAGTGTAGTAAACCGCGCAAAGAAAAGGAAACATTCGTAAAGAAATGTAAGCTAGAACATGGCTGGGCTTTCTCATTCGTACACACTTTGCTTCAGATAGTGTTGTTTAAACATATGTGGGCCGAAATGTCCTTTGTTCACACCAAACAGCAAGAAAATTTAACAAGAAACGTACAAAACGTTGTCTAGGAGTGGGCTTCAATCCCAGGTAGGTTGTGCTTTTGATCACCAATCCAAGATGATATCTTCTACACTCTGGAGCAAGCTGCCGAATTACTGTTCCATAAGAGATAGTCCCTTGTAGTTTATGTTGTCTGCAAACGAGCGCTCGTATCGCGGGTTGTAACTGTGGTTTTCACTGTCCAAAACCGAATCCCAATATCATCGAAAGGCATAATCTGTCAAGGCGGATGGACTTTCATGCACAGACACTTGCAGTTATTTGTCTCGTATCATTGTCGTGGGAGTCTTGCCCTATTACTGTGTCCTTCGAATACACGTTTGTTTTGGCCGAGTCTTCCACACGTCGTCCCGTCCACACAATTACACATATGTTTTTCGCGGTTACATCATTGGTTTTCCTTTTGCATTTTACCTTTCATTGATATATCACACATCCTGCTTCTCATTTCAATACCTTACGCTATATCCAAGATCGCGGTATTCAAGATGGCTGCCAAGTCAGTGTTATACCATATCAAATATCTTGATTTCATTTTGGTGCTGCCCATCCTATCCGTTTTCGACATAAATAGATATCTTGCGACGTTTACCTTATATCATATTGTCACGTGGTGCGTTATGTTACGAAGCATATCTCCGGTGTTTCTGGATATGGGCAGCTAAAATTTGGCATTTTTTCTTCTTTTTTATTATGTGTCCTCTGGGCGAAGTTTGAGCCAAATCTGATCCTGCCTCGTTCTGTACGTTGCTTGTAAGTTATTATTTATAGCCCCAGAGGGACATATTGAAACTATTAAGAGAAAGATCCCTTTACTGAAGGGAAAGGTACCTTTACGAAACTATTTAACCCATGATGCGTTGCAAGTTGTCAATTTAAGAGTAAAATAGGAGTCCCTATTGAAGTTTTACACTGACATAATAAAACCTAACTTGACTACTAAATAACCTACATGCGTATACCGCCATGTTAAAAAAAATCACATATACTATAATATATACACAAACTGTATTGGACAGGCTACCGAAACCTAACTGAAATTTTGAGGGTAAAGGAAATTATTAGGAAAAACACTAATCTTTAAACTTTGTTTAAAAGATCACTTAAAAACCGGAAAATTGATGCACTTCACTATGAATCCGGTTCATAGCTATCTGTATTCCCAAATAGAATTCCATATTTTACTGTTTCTGTCTGTTTTCAGATATAAGCTCAATGTTTCAGGACCCATCAGCTTCCGAATTGCTTATTTCTTAACTGCAACTAATTTTACCTGTTTATTTCACAAAATCTGGTCCTTTTAATGAATTTTACTGCGTTGCTGCGATCTACATGGTTTACTCGACGGCTGCTACCAAATCAAAGACGAGGTAAATCGCGCCAGAACACTGGAGTAGAATATAGTTTCCAAAACAGCAAGGGGATTTTTGCGGCGGAAAATATAAAGTGAATAAAAAATGGTAAAAACTGGATCAAACCAGATTTTAGCAGGCTATGCGCATCTCAGAGGGACGAAGGGAGTCTAAAATATTCTGCCAAATATTGGATTGGTGGACAAATTCAGAGAACTCTACCCAATTGCTGACCTATGATTTACATTGAAATAAAAATGTATAATTTCAATAATCATCCAATTGAGGTGCCCATATACAGAAATTTACGATGAAATAATATATAAATAAAGAAATTATTTCCCGAAATATATTTTTCTAATTATTTTGAAGCTTCTAGGTTAATTGTGATTTGGACAAGAAACAAACGGATTTAATACGTAAACCGAAAATTATATAGCAAAATCTAATAATATACAGTACGATCAAAAATTTACTCGGACTGTAAATTTTATATTACCTTAACTGTATACATTACCTGTATATATTACCTTAACTGTAGCTGAAGGCTACATATTCACGAAGAAATTTAAAAACCAAGGAGTTGTGTTATTATTCAGTTCAAAATATTTTCTCGTCGAGAAATGTGAAGCTTCAAATACACGAAAACGATAATCATGCCTATTGTTCTCTATAGCTGCGAAACATGGTCGCTTACTCTGAGAGAAGAACGCAGACTGAAAGTATTTGAGAACAAGATACTAAGACGAACATTCGGACCCAAGAGAAACGGCAATCGGGAATGACGGAAACTTCATAACGAGGAACTCCATAATTTATATGCTTTATATATATTTATAATTTACCAAACATTGTTAGGGTCATCAAATCTAGTAGGCTCAGGTGGGCAGGTCATGTTGCCTCAATGAAATAAAGTAGGAACGCTTTCAAAGTTTAAAGTTTAAGAAATCCGATCGGAAAACGCCCACTAGGAAGACCTATGCGCAGATGGGAGAACAATATTAAGATGGATCTCGCAGAAATAGGAATACAAAGTAGAAACTGGATCCAGTTGGCTAAGTATAGAAGTCAGTGGAGAGCTTTTGTGAACGCAGCATTGAAACTTCGGGTTCCATAGGCCATAGAGTTAGTTAGTACGTTAGGAATGAGAAATGCGAAATACTGTATTGACTGTATCTATTTATCTTCAGCGTACATAAGGGAATATTAATACAATAATGCTAGTTAGTTCTAACTTAACCTAAACTAATCTAACCTAATATTAACAGAAATTAGCAAAGTTGTAACAAAAAAAGGAAAGAAAGGCTGGCTACCTTCAACTAAATATTGGTCTATAATAATAATAACTAAATTTTTAGTCGTATTTTATTGTAAAACAATTCGGCTTTGCCCTCAGAACCTAGCCTTCAATTTAGATTGTCGCAGAGCAAAAACGGTAAAAGTTAGCTAAATATAGTTTGTATGTGAGTGTATGTGGATATAGCGTACGGTGGCCTCGATGGCTCAGTGGTAGAGCGTTTACTTCTGGTACATGAAGCCTTGGTTCAATCCCACCTCATCCCAAGTGAACTTTGTGGTGGACAAACATTGTGTGCGTGGGTATTCTCGCGGTTCTCCCGTTTCCTCCCACTTTCTTCATTCCATTATTTCATTCATTTCTCATCATCACCGTCTCCTTTAACCTAGCCGGCATAACCGTGGGACCTAAAACTTAAAAGATTTCATTTCTTCAAAGAAAATATGCTATTTCTGCCTTATATCTCTCCTAAAACTGGAGCTGGTAATAATTGATATCTAAAGAACAAAAGTCTATAATACGATAAAAGAACACCTGTCCTCAATATGAGTGATATCACGACGAGAGGAGACGCAATTGCATACTGTCTCGATCTCGTCTTGGTCGATAAATGGTGGTCTGTTTCAGTCTCGTCTCGAGTCGAAAATTGACCTCTCGGTCTTCTCTCGATCAATAGTTGGTTGTGTTGATCTCGGTCTACGTAGAAGACAAATATCGATCTCGTCTCTTTCTCGAAAGTCAAATCTCGGCCTCGTCTCTAGTCGAAAATTGATATCTCGGTCTTCTCTCGATCAATAGTTGGTTGTCTTGACCTCGATCTAGAAAACCAAATCTCGATCTCGTCTCTTTCTAAAAAAGTCAATACTCAATCTCGTTCCGATCTCGTCTCCAATCGAGAATTGACGTCTCGATCAACAGTTGCATATCTTGTTCTAGAAAACCAAATCTCGATCTCGTCTCTTTCTCGAAAGTCAAATTTCGATCTCGTCTCCTTTTTGTCTCGTAATTCTCGAAATAAATTGCGTGAAATTAAAAATGTAAAAGAAGTATTATCTAACAGTTTGACATCTAATCCTTTTATTTTTCACTTTATTCTTTGATTGTAAAATTACACACACACACACACAAAAAAAAATAAATAAAAAAAATAAAAGTTATATACACTGGTTCCAAGTGTATAGATTCGATGTATTTTGATACGCAGAATCGAAATTTCGAAACCCCAGGACGATCGATCGTGTTAATTTTTTGTATATATAGGCGAGAAAATCTAGCGATTTTAGATAGGGAGAATACGCGTAGCACAGCCATAAAAAAAAAAAAAAAAAAAAAAAAAAAGTTCTGTGCAGTGTACCTCGGGTATAGATTCGATCTTATTTTGATATACAGAATACAAATTTCGAAAACCCAGGACGATTGACAGTGTCAATTTTGTTTTATGGGCGAAAAACGTATGTGCTGTCTTACGCACCAAAATTTACTAAAGTTTTTTTGTCCATAAAAAAATTGACACTTTCGATTGTTTTGGGGTTTCGAAATTTGGATTCTGCTTAATAAATTACATTGACCCCATACTCTGGGGTCCGGTGCACGTAAATTTAATTGTGTGTGTGTGCGTGTGTGTGTGTGTGTGGCTGTGTTATTATAAGCCACGTATCTCTTCGTAAGTCACCTAAAATTAAAAAACGAAAAGTGAACTTTAGGTTTTTACTTTAGTTCTAACATTACTAAGTTATCGGAAATTGTACTAGTATCTATCGGAAATTGATTTTAATAGAATACAAGTTGAGATTGATTATTCTAATATTAGGAACCGTTGAGGAACCATTGAGGAATACCAAAAGACCGTTTATCAACCTTGTATACCGTATTCTTTCTATGGAAACTTATACTGGAACCAGAGACGTACGCAGGAACTTATTTCGAGGTGAAGGTCCAAAGCTCTTCGGGAGAGTCCCAATTCAATATAAGGATAAACTATATTTAAATTTGTAAAATTAGTCCTAAAATTGGACGGAAAATCTGGAATTTCGGCTGGGGATCTGGACCCACTCTCTGCGTACGTCACTGTTTGGAACCCACCGAAAGAGATAATGAGCTTTTACCACTTTCAGTTGAAGTAGAGGAATAAGCTAGGATTGATCAATTGATTTGATTTTAGCACTCCTTTGACCAGCAAGGCTATATGAGATGTAGACCTACACCTTAACATTCGAACCACATGAATTCCAGTCGGGAATCGAACCCGTTCTCTTATGTCAAATATGCGTGCTTTAATCGTTTAGCCACGAGGGACCTCTGGAAAAGATCGGAGATGGAACCCGTTTTTTCAATCTGAGTCCGTATAAAAACTGCACTGAGGAAAAAAGTATGTAGCGTACGTAAAAACGTAGGTTACACGTGTAAATCCTGTAGTTTTTAGTCTTAATGTACAGCAAACGTATAACTGAAAAAATATATTTTATACGTATTTTCCGTATAAGTGTTCCGAACAATCGCACTATCTATACGAACGAAAGAACTGTATATAGGCGATCAGGATCTCACATACAGATGGGTGTATGTAACATATAGCTGACGTATCTAACATACGTATACGTACAGATGGTGATCAGAAAAATGGAAACACCTGAACGAAATTGCAACTTACCAGATTAATATGGTGTCGGGCCACCTTTCGCCTTCAGAACAGCCTTGATGCGACGTGGGATGGAGGCATAGAGGTCGTGAATGGTAGCAAGTGGAATTTTACACCATTCCTCGTGCAGGGCATCGGCTAGTTCTGTGAGAGAGGATGGAGGTGGAAATCGTCGCCGGAGTCGTGTTTCCAAGACGGACCACAGATGTTCAATTATGTTGAGATCTGGGGATTGGGCGGGCCAGGGGAGGTGTTGAACTTCATCCCGATGTTCCTCAAACCGCGCTGCAACAACGCCAGCTGTGTGAATGGGTGCATTATCATCCTGGAAGATGGCGTCATTGTCCGGAAACAACATCCGGACCATAGGATGCAAGTGGTCTCCTAAAATTGCGACATAATCGTTGGCAGTGATTCTTCCGCTAAGTGTGACCACAGGACCCAATGAAAATCATGATATGGCGGCCCACAGCATCACCGAGCCGCCGCCATGTTTCACAGTTGGGCGGAGACACTGCAGATCATAAGCTTCTTTGGGCGTTCTCCACGCATAAACACGGCCCGTGGTTAAGAATAGGGTGAAGGATGACTCATCCGACCATATCACACCTTTCCAGTCCTCAACGGTCCAAGTTGCATGGTCGCGGCACCATTTGCGGCGTGCGAAAGCTTTATGGTCCCTGATGAGCGGTTTGGCCCGTGCAACACGACCCCGTAAGTTCATGTCATGTAATTCGCGGCGGACTGTGATTGTCGAAACAGGGTGAGGGAGGTGCTGATTGAGTTCCTCCGTCACTTGCTCCGCAGTGACACGACGGTTCTGCGTGACAATGCGCTTTAATACCCGGCGTGACCTGTCCCTCATGATTTTCTTTCGTCCACTGTTCCGCTTCCCCGATGTGGTTTTCCCGTCTGTTGTGTAGGCCGTCATTACTTTCGACACTGTCCCACGCGACGCATCTAACACAGTAGCCACTGCCGTCACACTCACTCCACATAACCACGCACGAACAATTTCCCCTCTTTGAAAATCTGAGAGGTCTCCCATTTTACACTACCTCCGTCTGCTGCAGCCACTGGACACTGCTGTTCCACTACGCCTGACGTAGTATGGAGACCGACCTAACACACCACCAGCAGCGGTCCGGCGCTGCGGGCGCCACGACACCACTGCCAACCCATACATCTGACGTGTTGCCAACTACAGGTGTTTCCATTTTTCTGATCACATCTGTATGTAATATACGGAAAACTGTTAAAAAACAGACATTCTACAACAGCATGATGTAACATCTGAAGAAAAAACAATGCAGTACGTATGTTGCATATGGATAACGTGTGCTCCGTACCAGAGATGGAGTGGGTCAGTGGGTTGGTGGGTCAGTGGGTCAAGTGGGTCAAGTTTTCTGGGTGGGTCAGTGGGTCGTGGGTCAACAACATGTGACCCACTGTGACCCACTGCGACCCACCACCCACCGTGACCCACCACCCACCGTGACCCACTGTGACCCACCACCCACCATGACCCACTGCGACCCACCACCCCTCATGACCCACTGCGACCCACCGACTCAGTATGATCTACCGACACTCACTGCATGGTGTCTCTGCTCACTGCATGGTAGACAGTATCTTCTGAAGACTGGTAAATTTGTTTTCGTTTTACTTTCAACACCTTCATTTCCCTTCCTTTTCCACTTGTTTCTGTCTACTTACCTGAGGTGAGTATATCTAACCAAGTGAAAAAAGAACTTCAGGCACTTTTGGATATTGATATTTTTAATTGTAATAATAGCAATAGGACTTATACTACTACTTGGCTTTCAAGATCTGTGAGTTTTTAGAGGAACTAACTACTGGAAAAAATACATTTTTGAATCACTGTAATATATAAATTATTATATAAAAAATTGAATGTAACTATGTGTGTCTGATCATCATGGTCAAATTGCAAAGTCAAATGAAATTACTTTTGGTATATAGTTAGGCCTTAATCCAAACTGGGATGTTATTTCTATATTGCTTTCATTATAATACATAATATCCTAAGGAGGTAGTGAGGATTCGAATTCTTGCGAAAAAAAAATGAGTATCTCGCAAGCCTTTAAACTTACGGAGCTAAAATTCAGTGTATTAACTCTTTATTGAAAATAAACAGAATGTGTACTAGCATTTTTTTTAATTTTCCTTTATGTGGGGGGTGGGCACTTTCTATATATGGAAAATTCGTAGTGAGTTGGTTTGTAAAAATGATCGAAAATGATCGATGTTATTTAAGAAAAAAATCAGAAACAAAAATATACAGTGCTTGGCTTCATATATCCATTGCTTTCTACTATAATAATTGCTGAAGCTTATGTTTATTATATGGAACGCTTACAGCACAGGACAATCAACCCAAAAACTTGTGACTAAAATAGGCATAAAATTTCTACTGTAAGCTTAATTACACGGAAATTTTAAGTTTGGATTGTACGCATAATTATATGGAAAATTTTACACTTTTTTCCCTTTACGTTGATCTACTTACCTTGATTTGGAACTTTCAAATTTCATCCTTTTTTCCACTGAAAAGTATTGATAATTCAACAAGGAAATAATTATACTACGATAATTTAATTGAAATTCATCGTAATTTGGCACATGGCAAACAGCAGTGTGGTAATTGAAGAGGAAGAAGGAGGGAAATTTCCATTCACCTCTGAACACTTTCCAGGAACCTCGTTCCCTTTCGCTTTCTAGACGGGGGAGGGAACTTGGTAATTGCATCAAACCTTCATGTGTAATTACAAAAATTAAATTTATAAACAAATAAGAAATCATTAGTTTATCAGGCTTTAATTGATAATTTATTGACAAGATTCTCTATCGAAGGCGTGGTAGATGAAGTTTCTGTTCTCCATGAGTCGACATTGCCAACTGACATGGTCGATATGGATAAGATGTTGTATGGTGATAGAGAGATGATACTTCTTGCTGAGCATTTCAAAACTGACCAAGAAAAATCGTTATCAGACTTAAGTCTAACAAGCAGATTGTCGATGAGGAGTTGCAGAAATCGGGTAGAAATATTGTCAGTTTCCATGACAGAGTGCGAACGGGGATTTCCCCTTATGAATTTACAGATGACTGATATTAGAAATAGACTAAGTGCTCAAGCATTGTCTAACTTGTTGTTCATCAATGTTAATGGCCCACCACTAGACAAGCTCAAAGTAGACGAGCTAGTTATTTCTTGGCTGAAGGATGGGCATCATTCCGCTGCGGATGGTTTACCACGTAAAAGTTACCAACAGGAAATACACTCGATTTCAGGTTTGTTTTAAGGTGGAAAATTACGAGTTATAGAAAATGTATACTTGTATTACTAATGGCTTATTTGTGTTATTCACCTTTGTACCTATTTTTTTTTAGTAAGTCTCTTCTTTGCTTTTGATAAACTACTTTGAATAAATATTCATAATAATTGCGATTATGCATATTTGTAACTTAAATTTAACGTGGTGTTTTAGTGATTACACAAACTACAATTATGAGCATAGTTTATGAAGATGCTCTCACATAGGGTACCCGAGCACCTTTATACACTATGAAAAACTGATTTTTCAAGTACTTTGTGAGAGAAATACTGTGAATTGAGAAACCATAACCTTTTTCATATTGTACAGGAATATTTTCCTACGAATAGAAGTTTCTTTTGGAATGCGTTCAGAAAGTAACACTTGGAAGAATACTCTCTTAGTACAAGTATATTTTAGGCACACACTAATTTCCCCCACCTCGAACTGTTTCAATTTCCTCACTGACAAACACTTTACCATTTTATATCATAAAGGTCAGATCCACCGTTATTGTAACAGAGTGGTGCTTGAGCGATTGACTAGAAATTCAAACTCCGATTAGTGACAATTTCACAGTCTTATTTTATTACAAGTGTAAACTCTTTAGTCAGTACAGAAGAGGCCGTGGGTCGTGTTCAGAGTTGATGACGATGGATTTTGGTGAGTCAGAATAGGTCACAGTGGATGAGAGTGGTTCATGGTGGGTGGTGGGTCAGAGTGGGTTACCGTGGGTGGTGGGTCAGAGTGGGTCACGGTGGGTGGTGGGTCGTGGGTCAGAGTGGGTCACGGTGGTTGGTTGGTCAGTGGGTCGTGGGTCAAGTTTTCATTGACCCACGCCAACTCTGCTCCGTACAGATTTCCGTAGTAAACATAAGGATTCCGTATATTTGTACGGTATACCTTTGCCAGGGTAACGGATTTTTTCAGTGTTTCTCGCTATCTAATACTATTTTTTTCACTATGGTGGTCAATCTGAAAACGGAAGTCGTAGAGCTGTACCACTTCCGGGTTAAATAAAGGGATAAAGGTCGAAACCAAACTTCTTTTTGGCTGTGACACTGAACCCGCATCACAAAGCCAATTTCTCGCTGTCTGTTGCAGCTTTTGCTCTATAGAAATTATTATTGAAATCGGAAGTGGTATTACACTTCTACCACTTCCGGTTTTAGTAAAAAGTTAAGGGCGGAAGTGTAAACTAACGTTGAGACGCTAAATTGATTCCGAAAAAACTGCTTCTCGTTATTCATTAAGAGATTCTGTTCTATATGATCAACGTTGAAACCGGAAATATGTGACTTATATCACTTCCGGTTTGAATGGAGGGTTAAGAGAGGAGGTGGAGCTTTCTTGGGTCGTGAATCGATTGCAAAAAAAAAAAAAAAAAAAAGCTCTTCTCTATATAAAGTATTGCAATAATTTGTCACAATATTTTCCTCACATCAAAATAAGAAAAAAGTTTATATGGACCTGTGGTTGGAAGAGCATAGTTTCGTGGTTATAGGGTGCCGAAAATGTTAAAAAAAAAAAAAAAAAGAGCTTTAAAGGTCCATAGTTCCACTACTATAGGACCGATCAAGACTATAATCGGGTCAAGACATCATTGAGAAACTAGTATGTGAAGTATTGAAATATCCATTTTTCAGAACCTCTGGTACTTCCACAATCATTTTTAGAGCGGCTGTTTGGGTGTACTTGACCACTCTCTGCCTACCTCTCTAAAAATTGGTGTGCAAGTACTGGAGCACTTTTAAACATGAATATTTAGGTAGTTAATATACCAGTTCCTCAGTGACCTCTTGACCGGACTACGATAGGTCCCAGTAGGGGCGCGGTGTAGGGATGCGCACGAGAGAAGATTTGTGGCTGTCTCGTCTCGAAAATGTGCTGTAAAAGTGATGTCTCGACTCGAAAAAATGTATATTTCTCTATTGGAAGAGCCGTGTCTCGACTCGAATTTTGTCAGGAAAATCCTGTCTCGACTCGTCTTGTGCTCATCCCTAGCGCTGGTGGCTCAGTGGTAGAGCGTTCACCTCCGGTGCTTGGGGTCCCTGGTTCGATCGCAGTCCGCGCCGTGTGGACTTTTGTGGTGGACAAACACCGTGCTCGTGGGTTTTCTCGGAGTTCTCCCATTTTCTTCATTCCACCATTTCACTCATCTCTCATTATCACCGTCTCCTTTAGCCTAACCGGCATAACCGTGGGACGTAAAACTCAAAGATTTCCTTTCATTTCATTTTCAAATTATTGTGACACATTTTTGTATATTTCCTCTGATACATAACTCGACAGACGGACATATAAACAGGCGTTTTGTAAGATTCCCAATACTTATTAAAAACAAAACTATCCAACAATATTATATTTCTAAGCTTGAAAATCTAACAAGTAAGAAACCAATGGAAGAGTCCCCCTTTACAAGCACTGAGATTTAATATTAGCATTGAAAAATGCATATTCACATCTGTAACTTGAGACAGAGAAAAAAAAATCTTTAATAATGGTTTTCCCATGGAGAGTATAATCACCGTATTATACACTTAGAAATAAACGAAATATACCTACAGGGTCTTTTTTTTCTTCAGATATTGTAATTTTGCAAGCACGATAATGAGTTTAAGCGTTAACATTCTATCCGTGGGTGGATACATTTACAATTTCCCTGAAGGAATGGTACCCAAGGTACTTAAGACCCAGTGCCATAATGTATTCTCTTCCCGTTCTGCTTACACGTTGTTCATTCCGTGTTTTTACTCTTAAAAGTGTACTTCCTCCATTATGATCCAAAAGCCCACCCACAGAATCTTTAACTATCACTGTGTTCTCTTACATATATAAACACACCCGCAAAACACAGGTGTAAAGCAACACACGTTTTGTTACCTTTCTATTTAAGAAGTCGTTTGGGGCCCTCTAAAGGGGTCAAAGTGTCAACCATTCAGCAGAAAGACTAATGGGCTTTAATACAAGAATAACACCTTTTGAACAGCGTTTAGCCCTTCTTGGAGAAGGACCACACACACACACTCTTATATAAAGGAGGGAGGATATAGTATACTCTCTTTGCTGTAATCACTCTTAGAAACTTTAAACTACGCTTGGTAAATGGATTAACATGATTTATTATACTTCTTAGGTCTAGTTGTTCCTTTTTAAAAAATAAGATATATTCATGTAGATCAAGCAAATAAGAATAAGTTTATAATATTAATGGGATAAGCGTTACTAATCTCTTATACACTATACTAGATAAATTCCCGTTCTTCGCACATGGAGAATAAGTAAGTGGAGAATATTCGAGTCCTCTTCTTCCATCCTTAGGATATTATAACATTCTCCTTGTATAAGGGTAGGTAGAGCTTTGGTACAGCAAATTAAAGTCCGGAATAGTTTGTCACTACCGGTTTTTATTATAAATTCCACAATAAACAGTATAAGTATAGCACAATGATGTAAATTCCTGTAATATAAGGTAGGTATAGAGTCTCTTCAACCAGACGATCTTGGGAAAGATCCATCAGTAGCGAACTACGTGAGGTGGTGTAGAACACTCGCTGCTCCACGGCAAGCAGAAAGAGAGATAAAGTTCCCCCATAAGACTCCACTGCAAGCCAGGAGGAGAAGGAACCGTTAGTTCCACTGCAAGCTAAGGTTTGGGTTAGGGTAGCCACTGCAAGCCGAGAAAGGGGATTTGACCAATTCCAGACTGGAAGCTCTCCATGGAATTCTCTTGTTATATAGCGCTCCAGGTGAAGTGGTGGCGCTGCTGTTTCCTCGTTGTCATGTGATCCGTGGTGTCGTTGTAGTCTTCGTCGTCTGCAACTTCTAGTACTCCAATGTAAGACATAGTACTCCAATGTAAGGTCTAGTACTCCATCGTAAGGTGCATGTGATTTTTGTTTATAAACAGGAACACGTGTAGAATATACATTTCAATGAAAATGTAATGATATAAAAAATGTAACCCCCTTTCCACCCTCACCCCAAGTCGATTGGGCATGACTTTGGACTTAAATGCATCGGGAGAGTCACTGTCTGTCTCAGCAACTCTGAAAACTATAGATTAGATAATAATATCAACCATTTTCTATTATTTAAGAGCAAAAAAATAATTTTAATTACTATTATCTATATAAAAAATTGAAGCCATACTAAATCAGACAAATTAATGCCTCAAAAAATTGCCATGGAAATAATTTTATATTATTGTTTATACAAAAATAAAACCAACTTTTTTCTTCAAGGTCAAGACTAGCCGGTGGCATTATTCAAAGGAAAAAGAGGTCAAATTTCTTTCACTTCCTGGTGACAATGGTAAAGTTCAAACCTTTGTAACTGGGGCAATATTTGTCTCATAGAGAATCCGAGAGTGGCTCTAATGCCTTGGTCGCAGTTTTTACCGCTGATAAGAAAAGTTGGTTTAGTTTGTAACTGAACTATAGGTATTATTTTTTCAGCTTGGCATAATTTATATATATATATATATATATATATATATATATATATATATATATATATATATATATATATATATATATATAATACTATGTGATCAAAAGTATCCGGACATCCCCAAAAACATACGTTTTTCATATTAGGTGCATTGTACTGCCACCTACTGCCAGGTACTCATTATCAGCGACCTCAATATTCATTGGACATCTTGAGAAAGCAGAATAGGGCGCTCCGTGGAACTCACGGACTTCGAACGTGGTCTGCTGATTGGGTGTCACTTGTGTCTGAAGTCTGTACGCGAAATTTCCACACTCCTAAACATCCCTACGTCCACTGTGTCTGATGTGATAGTGAAGTGGAAACGTGAAGCGACACGTATAGCACAAAAACGTACAGGCTGACCTCGTGTGTTGACTGACAGAGATCGCCAACAGTCGAAGAGGGTCGTAAAGTGTAATAGGCAGACATCTATCCAGACCATCACACAAGAATTCCAAACTGCATCAGGATCCACTCCAAGTAATATGACAGTTAGGCGTGAGGTGAGAAAACTTGGATTTCATGGTCGAGAGGCTGCTCATAAGCCAAGGTAAATGCCAAACGACGCCTCGCTTGGTGTAAGGAGCGTAAACATTGGACGATTGAACAGTGGGAAAACGTTGTGTAGAGTGACGAATCACGGTACCCAATGTGGCGATCCGATGGCAGGGTGAGTAGTGCCAACAGTAAAATTCGGAGGTGGTGGTGTTATGGTGTGGTCGTGTTTTTCTTGGAGAGGGCTTTCACCCCTTGTTGTTTTCCGTGGCACTATCACAGCGCAGGCCTACATTGATGTTTTAAGCACCTTCTTGCTTCCCACTGTTGAAGAGCAATGCGGGGATGGCGATTGCATCTTTCAACACGATCCAGCACCTATTCATACTGCACGGCCTGTGGCGGAGTGGTTACACGACCATAACATCCCTGTAATGGACTGGCCTGCACAGAGTCCTGACTTGAATCCTATAGACACCTTTGGGATGTTGTGGAACGCCGACTTCCTGCCAGGTCTCACCTACTACATCGATACCTCTCCTCAGTTCAGCACTCTGTGAAGAATGGGCTGCCGTTTCCCAAACCTTCCAGCACCTGAATGAAAGTATGCCTGCGAGAATGGAAGCTATCATCAAGCTAAGGGTGGGCCAACACCATATTGAATTCCAGCAGTACCGATAGAGGGCGCCACGAACTTGTAATTTATTTTCAGCCAGGTGTCCGGATACTTTTGATCACAGAGAGAGAGAGAGAGAGAGAGAGAGAGAGAGAGAGAGAGATAAAAATTATTTCTTGGTTTTAAACGCTTTATTAGCATTATTTCAGCTTTTTAAAGCGCCATTATTAGATACTGTTTTAGTGCTCTTTTTAGAAGTCTATTCATATTTTTTTTTTAAATATTTATGTTCATCATTCAGTAAACTATACCTACCCTTTTATTTTGGGAGATGGGAAGGAAACTCGAAAGAACAACGTGAATAATCTTATGAAAACCCTAAGTTTAAAATTTTCCCTAGTAGCAAGAAGTCTTTCAACTAGTTGGCGCGTGCTGGGCTTTTGAATTCTACGCTTGCACTTGAAACGCATGCTTTCATACAATCTGCCTTTTGTTGTACTTGCAAGTGATGCTTTAGACTCTTCGCAGAGCGTCATGGTATCACTGACCGTTCATAGTTATTAACTTGACTTGACTTGTAAAACGCTTGCGTCAAGCTTGAATGCAAGGCTGCTCCCATGTAACTTCGTTACTGGAATCCAGCTTGCGGCATACTTGCACGTTTTCCAATCACGCTGGATGCAAGTTTGGCCGACTTGCAATTCAAACTTACAGCAAGCGGTTTGCAAGTTGTCTCTGCTAATAGGGTTGTTTAGTTATATTGAATGGTATATTGTCAAGGCGAGTACACATAACATCAAAACGGTCGAACAGACAGATATCCAGAATTTTTTTAAAGGGTGGGGGCCATGACAGGACTGTAAACCATGAAAATAGGTTAAAGCAGCGTTTCTCAACTTTTTTTCCTCTTGGGCATATCAAAGTGCGTTTCAATCTTTCGCGACACCCCTGCATGCGATTTTTTCCCTAGATGCAACAAAGCAAACACATAAAAATACATATATTTCTTTTTATTATGTAACGATTATGATATACAAAATCTCACAAGCAAATCACGTAAGACTCTTGAATATAAACATACTGACATAAAAGAAACTTATAACTCTTAAGCAGGAATATAAGAAAGAAATATTATCATCAAAAATATAACAAGACATCAAACTTAAAACTAGTGAGATATTTGCCCCCGGCGATGTTTGCAAAGCATTGTATGCATGGATGAACTCTTGATGGACAGACAAACTCTTGATGAGTCCAGTGTTTCTTTCCAAAGAAAAATGAACAGTGTTAAAAACAAACTTCCCAGCTTTAAACTTGGGCGATAAGTGTGAAATCAAATTAACTGGCGATAAATTTTTATTTTCTTCTAAGGATAATTTCTTTGAGGAAGATCTTAGAAGACATTAAACATCTCGCGACACACCTGACATGTATTTGCGACGAATGTTTCGCGACCCAGTGCCAATGTGTCGCGACACAGCGATTGAGAAACGTTGGCTTAAAGTCTTGAATTCGATTTTTTTTTTTTTTTCATGATTACCATACTTTATTCTCTCCTAATAACACTCGAAACTAATAAAAATAGAAAGTTTTAATATTGACTACTTTACGTCCCGGAATAAAATAGCTATAAATATGTCATTTAACTGTATAAATTTTTGTTTCTAGTTTGTAACAAAATGAAGAATCTACTGATGAACTACAGATGTGTTCTAGTCTCAGCACGAAATCAGATCGACGTGTCTTTGCAGGTGGTTACTGTGTTCTCAGTATCTGTTCTATTATATCAAACACCCACCTGGTATGGATTAAGAAAGAACTGGATCTCTCACAGAAGTGACATTATGAATATCACTTACATATTCATAAATACTTACATATAAATGGGAGGAGTTAAATAAGTGGGTGGTGACGTGATGGACTGAATATTAATGTGATACAGAACGGGATTAGCTTGATTCTGTGTGTGTATATAAAATAAAATTCATGATTGAAGATAAATCTTGTGCACATAGTAAGTGTATAAAACGTTGCTGAAGTAACTTGTAGGAGGTGGTATCTTAAATCTTAAAAGCAACATGTTAAAATATATATGAATGTGATTTAATTCTGAGGATCAAACTCTGCGAAATTTTTCCACCAGTTACTAAGACAAGCACTTCTACCAGAGGTAATTGACTATGTCGTTATCCAGACACTTGAATAATAAGGCATACTATTATGTCTTATATTATATATAACTTTGTGCTTTCAGCTCCTATTTAGGATACATTAACCAATGGTGGATTTAGCCCGGGGTCGGGAGGGCCTAGCACCCCCCTCCTCCAGTTTTTGATTGATAAAAATAATTTAAGATATTATTTATATACTTTTGAAAGTTTATAGTAAACGCATAATTTACCTATCATAGTTTGGGTTTTGGCTCCCGCCAGTTTTTGCCTTCTAGATCCGCCACTGACATTAACCCTTTTAATTTTTTTAAAGGTTAATTATAGACTTTCAGTCAAGCAGCTACAGCATCATCCCTATTTATCCCAGCCTCGTACCTCGGTCTCTTCAGAACAGAACAACCTTCCAAACGGTATCATACACATTTCCCTATTATGTCCCTGAGGCAAGAAATTTTGAGTGAAAATAGGGATTTTTTGCGAAAAATTCTTTTTTCCTAAGTTTGGGACCATCTAGACCTCCCTGTGTTAACGCTCAGATCTAAAAATCAACTGAAAAATACTAAGGGGTGTACAAAATGTGTACAAACTTTCAAGCTTCTATCTTGAACAGTAAGAGCGGAAAAAAAAAATATTTATCAATGAGCTAAGAACATCCCCACAATGCCCCAGATGACCCCAAAAGACCCGGTGTAATAAAAAAAAATCCTGAGACATCCTAGGGTCATGTTTTGTACCTCATTCTCTTCAGAATAGATCAGTCTTTCAAACGGCACCGTTCACATTTCACTATCATGTCTTTAAGGCGGGAAATTTTGAGGGAAAAAGGGATTTATCCTTTTTTTAAGTTTGGGCCCCTCTGGACCCTCCGTGTTAATACACATATCTCAAAATCAACTGAAAAATACTAAGGGGTATACTGAATGTGTGTACAAAATTTCAATCTTCTGTCTAAAAAAGTAAGGTAAAAAATATTTACAAATGTGCTAAGAAAATCCCTATAATACCCCAGATTCCCGTATAAAACAGGATCTCAGGAAAAAATTCCTGAGAGAACCCAGACTAAGATAGGTATATCATGAGCTTACTATAAATTTCAAAAATATACATAAAAAATAGCTTAAATTATTTTTGTCACTCAAAAAACTGGGGGCCTTGGTCCCCCGGAACCGGGCTAGATCCCCCCTGAGAATAATTCCTGTCCGTTATGAAGCGGTTACTAAAACATTGGGTAAAAAGTAGACTGTCCACGTATCCGTAAAAAGGGAAGGGGTTCTCTCCCATAATAATATCTATATATATAAAAGAGAACGTACAAAATCCTTTGTCCGCTCATCACGCTAATACGGCTGAACCAATTTCTTTCATTTTTGGGGGGTTGTTAGGATTTGGACCCTAGATGGTTTTTATCATATCACTTTAATTTTTAATTACCAGTGTCTTGAGATAATTGACCATTCAAGTGTCCATACGTACAAATCCTTTGTTATTAGTTCATCATAGGTAAAAATAAACGTATTTATATGCAACCCGCATGACCGTGTCACTCGGCGGGTTAACATAAATGACAGGCGCTATAATGTTAACATCTACTGCAATTTGAAAGCGAAAAAGTAAAAATTATCTAAGTAACAAAGTTTATTGCGTTCCGGGGTGACCGCAGCGAAGCGGGGTGAACGCTGCTAGTCCTACATATATTTACCGAGACCAAAAAAAAAAAAAAAAAAGTTCTCCATATTATGGAGGTGTCCTTCTAAGGACTGTAGGAAAAGAAAAAGCTAACAAAACGTGGCAGGCAGTTACGAATTTGGACAAAGTTAGCGGTAGAAAGAAATGTATTATTTCCATTCTATATGGCTATAGTGCCTAGTTTTAATCTAAACTCACTAGTAATTTAATATTACTTATCAGCATCGTTTGAGGAAAACAGGCTCTGTTGAGGGGGGACGTGCTTTCGGACTTCCTACGAAAAAAAAAAAATATGGAGTAAAACTTGCAGCAGGCAAATGTTTTGACTTTAGCCGATATAAATAAAGAAGCTTGTTTGAATCTGACGTGATTCGACAATATTCCGATTACACAGTATGTTACGCCTACAGAAATAAAACTTTAAAAACAAAAAAATGTATAAATAAATCTACATTCTCAAATATGGGCATCACGTCTGGATCATCTATTTTAAAACGGAATCCACTTTCTCAATCAGAGATATCAACTCCCGTACAATGGTTATTATACAAGAGAACGAACGGAGGCGGAGAGACACTGTCATACTCACTAATTCCACGAGTAAATCATATTTAAAATGACGGGGCTATTTGGTAGCTACGAGATGTCACTGGAATCTTAAAAAGCACTCCTTTGCACACAGTTATGAAGGGAAATGGATCGTAACCGTAACTTCCAAATTGGTTTCAGTTAAAAATTGACGGCATGATTTCCATACAAATTATACATAATGAAGACACGTGTGGCATTTACTATACAACGGATCTCTTTTGTTTTTTCCCTATTTGATTACGTAATATTTTAATTCATAATCTCGGTTATTCAAATTATTAAAGTAATATTTCCAGAATGCGATAGCGTGCGGTTAACGAAAAAAATAAAATAAAACGTGAACATACACAAGTTTGGAAGATCTGATGAGGAAGAAAACCACTTCTTACCAAGTACAACTTTCACTATAATTCGAGCACTTGCTCGTTAATAATACCTGCCTAAAATAGACGTTTTACAGTTGTTAGCGTATGTAACGATGAAAATCATAATAATTTTATTTATGAAGCAAAAATATATCAGTCTTTGACTAATAATAATAATGTGGATACTTCAAAATATTTAAGAGTTACTAGGTTACATAAACATCTACACTGAGAAAAATCTGTTTTCCGGACAGCGGTATATTGTACAAATATACGGAGTGCTCTTGCTTACTACAGCAATCAGTACGGAGCATACGTTATCCGTATGCTACGTAGGCACTGCTCTTAGCCGTTGCAGGATGTCTGATATCTAATAGTCTTCCTTTATATATGTTACCTTTGTCAGCTATATGTTAGCTATATACGTCGATTTGTATGAAGATCCTGAGCGCCTATATCGTTTCATACGGAAAATACATATAGATGGAACATTTATACGGAAAGTATTATAAAACATGCGTATCCAGTTATACGTTTGCTGAATGTTAAGTCCAAAAACTACAGGATTTACAAAAATGTAACATACGATTTTACATGCGCCACATGCAATTTTTTTCTCAGTGTACAAGAAAATATTTAGACATTTTTATTCTTTATTGTAGACCCAAGACGACCCTCTTTATCAACAACGCTAATAACTAATAGTTCACAATCACGCCATTAGATGTCACTAGCTGTGCTGTTTCCTACCCGTCACCAAGAGATGTCGTTTGCCTCCAGTCAATTTGTAGACAAACCGAAGACTTGTGGAAATAATGTTCGAAAATGTGAGAAGTTTTCTTTTGATTTTTTTCAAAAATAAAAAAAATGCTAAAACCTTTCCCGACCTTTTTGTTATACTAATACTCCGATGTAAATCTTGTTAACTTAATGACCGCATTGTCACCTCCTTGCTGGTCTAGTGGCTAGCGTGTACGTCTTTGGTGCACGTAGTACCGTGTGCGATTCCTGGTATAAGGGCCTTAAATTTGAACCCACCTTAAACTGTAAAGCCATGTCTCATTATAACCACAGTACTGAAAGTGGAGGCTAGACAAACAATTGATTGTAGCACGTGAAAGAAAAAGGAACTGCAAGACGGCATGGTTTTCGGAAGTCAATGTCTGGAAGGGAAGAAAAAGACTAAAACGAGGATGGAGATTAGATTTTTTAAGTATATAAATTAAAAATATAGAGAAGTATATATCAAGAAAAAAGTGGAATTTTGGCAGAGAGCTAACATTTAAAAATTACGTTCGAACTTCTATTAAGAAAACGCATGATAAACATTCTCATATGGAAGAAAACACCTCAGGGCTTGGACCTAATAAAGCCAGGACTGCAAATAACCAACAAAATTTTACTAGCCCAAGAAGAAAAGCTACTAACAGACATCCCATAATAGAAATCATTTACTTACACCACTATATGATATTAAATACTCGCCCGCACCGATAAGCCACTCGCTCCGGGCGAGTGTTTATTTGCATCTCTGTAATAAACGCATTGGAAGCTAGAACTCTAGGGAAAACAGGCGTATGGTACCTCAGAGGTAGAGCGCTCACTAGGGCAAACAGTCCCAGTTCGGTCAGAGGTTCTGCGAGTTTATCCCTAGCCGTTGGACACCATGTCTGTCTAAAGGATATATATAGGATATATATAGGTCTCTCTCTCTCTCTCTCTCTCTCTCTATGCACAGGGAGCACCAACCTTCATAGTTCAGTGTGGCAAGAGACAGTCCTGTGTACATCGGGAGTTGTGCAGTTGGTGCTATTCTCACAACGTGCGGTACCACGTCTGCGATTTCATCATGGACAAGTTAGAACAACGAGCGAACTTAAAATTCTGTGCGAAACTGGGCAAATTCGCCACAGGAACGCTTAACATGATTCGGCAAGTGTACGGCAATGCTGCAATGATTAGTTCGAGGTGTTTCGAGTAGCACTCGCGTTTCAAGAGCGGAAGGACATCACTAGACGACGACGAGTTTCGACGAACACAACATCCGAAAAAGTTGAAACTATTCGGCAAATTGTGCATAAGAATCGTCGGAGAACAATCACAACATTGCTGCCATTGTTGGTATGTCGGAACAGTGCAGGTAATTCTCATGTGTGATTTGAATATGCACCGTGTTGTTGCCAAGTTCGTCTCCAGGCTGTTGATTCAAGAACAAAGTCTTGCAGTCTGTCAAGAACTTCGTCAGCATGCCATGGTTGACCCGTCCTTTATGCGAAGGATTATTACAGGTGAAGAAACTTGGATGATCCTGAGGCAAAGTAACAGTCATCGTAAACAAAGAATCCATTATCTCCCCACCGAGAAAAGTGAGACAGGTCCAACGTCGACCAAATGCATGCTCATCGTATTTTTCGAACATTCGTATCATTGTCTATCACGAAAAACTGGCTGCTCCATGAGGACAATGCAACCTATCACTGTGCTCTCCACACACGTGAGTTTCTCACCAGATGATCGCACTTTCACACCTACCTTACTTGCCAGATTTGGCTCCTGTGGACTTCACCATCTTCCCGAAACTGAAGATCCAGCTCAAAGGTCGTCGTTTGGACACTATTGCGTAGGTGCAGTGGTAGTAGCAGAAGGTGTTTAACCCTTCGTAAAGAAAACTTCCAGAACATATTCCAGCAGTGGCAGAAGCGCTGTATTTCTGATAAGATGGCTATTTTGAAGGTTGTAGTGTGTAAACGTAGATAAATAAAGGATTTTCTTGTAAACAAAACTAGCGTTGAAACTTTTTGATACCACCTCGTATAACGAGACAGAGCTATTCCAAAGAAACAATATACAGTATATACATACATACACACAACACAATCAGTTACTTATTAGTCACATTTAGACATAATTTTATGAACACCCTCAAGGGACACCCTTAAAGTTCTGGCAAAAAATTCTAGCAAAACCCGTAACTATAAATAGTCAAATCTGTCGGTTCTCATTCTTCTCACTCACACACGAAAAAGATGTTTAACCATAAATAATGGTATACTACACGCCTTATGAATGAATGAATTTAATTACCAAGGAAGTGAAGAGAAAGATTAAAAAAAAAAAAAGTTCAGAAGTATAAATAATCCTTCCGGAGTCTTCGCCCTCGAAAGAACTACTAATGAGGGATGTTTTTTATAGTGTTTTTTTTCTAATTAGCTTTTTCTTTCTTTCTTTCTTTGCAGACGACACGTGTGCACGCAGGAAAAGTTTGTCACTCGTCCAGTGAAAAAAGTGGAATCATATTGCAAACCAGTCTACAAGACTTATACTCACATCTGCGACCGAAACAGGCTATGCAAAGCTAGCAGGCAAGTTGCAAAATTTTATAAACACTTCATGTGGTCTTAAGAGTCTTTATCCCGGCGAAATTAAAATACCGCTAATTTTACAGTAATTATATGATAACTTCAAATAGATAAGAGATAATTGAAATATGGAACAAGAGCGCGCTAGACAATACTATTTTGCGTGAGATATCCTTATCACAAGTTACCTAGTGGCTTTCCGTTTTCAGCTGTTTAGAAACGCGAAAATAAATGCCGATTTTCAAAATGGCTCGAAATCGAAAGCAGATAAGTGAGTCGTGATAACGGTTTCTCATGTAAAATAATATTGTCTAGGGCGCTATTGTTCCATATTTCGATTATCTTTTATCTATTTGAAGATATCACATAATTACTGTAAAATTAGCGGTATTTTAATTTCGCCGCGATGAAGACTCTTAAAGTATTAACTTTAAAAATAAACACGTTTTCTTTTTAAACAGTTTGTTTTAAATGTTAGAAACATAAAATACCTATTTTTTTTTATGTGATTAATCAACTATGTTACTATTCATCAGTGGCGTTTCATGACTACAATATTTACTAGGTCTCAACCCAGTTTATATTCATAGTTTCATATATTTCCTAGACATATCTGAATCCTCTTCTATATATTATGACTACAGCCCGGGTTTATATGCAAAAAGCATGTTTATAGTAACATGCAAAAACGTATGGAAAGTATTTTTATCTTTCCGACGAACTTGTAAGAATTCGTTTGAGAAGCATATGATAGCGCATATAAGTGCATATTTTGAGCGAATTTCGACTTGCATGCATATTTCGTGAACTTTGCAGGATACTGCCTATTTACGAATTTTATTGCTGCATACTAACATATTTCAGAATATATTACAAGAAAGTAAGTTATATTTAAAGTGAACTAAGTCCTTTATATACGCAGATGTGGAATATTAAAAAAAAAAAAAAAAGCGTTGAATTTGTTGTTCACAATCCTACTTAAATTCACTTTCGATTGCAACAGAAGTCATTAAGTAAGATATTTTTGTAAGAAATTGAAATTTTATTTTCTTAGCGTATATTTCAGTGCATATGTTAAATTTTAATGCTTATTTTAGAGCATATTTTTTATCTTTTTCGTGCATATTTGCATGCATATCTATTTTCTTTTATGTGCATGGAAATCCGGGCTCTAATTATGACCAGGATGCGAAATTCTGAGGGGATTAGGAGAATTTCCCCACTTAGTACTTTTGAAACTAAATTTCTCTCGCTAATAAATTACTGAAGATGAATAAAGTGACGTTATTTTTTAAAAAAATTACACTAATGCAGTTATTGAGTGAACTAGTGTGGTGTGGGTAATTTTTATGTATTATGATCCACCTTCTACAGAGGTAGATTTATTTATGTTTAGCAGAAGTCAATGTTCAACTGTACGACACAGCGCTCAAATCGCCGTGAGAGTGCCGCGAGACAAGCAATAGTCAGTGTTTCTTTCAGAAATAATGTTCCGGGGGGGGGCACACTTAGTATTCCGGGGAGCACTGCTGATACTATTCTATTTATTATTATATTATAGACATTATTTTGGCCTGCTCCGGGGGGCACTCTCGGAGCTCCGGGGGGCAATGCCCCCCAAATAAAAAACAGGCCTGAAAGAAACACTGGCAGCAGTATCTTGTTCGTCCCGCAGTAGAGCTTTGTGGTCCAGCGCAGTGTGACACCGCCGAAACTGAACAGATTCTAAGAGAAGTTCCTTGTGACTCTTTTCTACGCTAAATTCACGGCATCGCGCATCGTAGAAATGTGTAAAGTGTGTTATTTTCGTGTAGACAGTGCCACTGGGAATCGTATTATACGAAAATATGCGGTACGTACAAAGCCTTGAGTCCACCATGCCGACACAAATAGCTAGAAACTGGCCTCCCGTGAAGAGGACTCCGCCGCTATTGAATGTGGCGTATGGCGACCTCCAAAAATGCTCACACTGCGTGCGATGGCCAGCAAATGCAGCACATCGTAGATAACAATCAACCGCATCATTCATAAGGATTTACGCCTCACTCCCCGTTCAGAAAAGCAGTGTTCACATCCTGAAACTGTGTCACGTAGCTAAAGAAAAAGGAACTCCAGGAGGTTGTATGAACATCATCTCGTGGGTGATCGTATTACCCTAGATGAGGCGTTAATTTACCTCACAGACTGTGGTAAAGTTCATGCCATTACATATAGACCTGTTGACACCAAAGGCCGAAGCACGTTCTTCCGCCAGTGCGCAGAGAACTTCCCAAAGGGATTCATGATTGTGGCTGGTTTGTTGTACAGGACCAAATTGCGCCTCCGAAAAGTGGATGAAAACCCCTAAAATCAAAGATGTGTATTACCAAACTCACGTCCTGACTGGAATGTACCACTATGAAATCTCAGGATTGTACGGAAAAGACGTGAACCAGGTTGAACTGCATCAAAACAAGGCATTCTGTGACATGGTGAAAATATTGCTCGAATTCTATCGCTGTGGGGAACAGGCAACTGGTATTCCCTTCTCTGACATCCCTGTCAAGAGTGCAGGTGCCAGCCCAATGGACTATCGTGATTTCAGACCACTCGAGCGGCGACTCTGCACCATCACTGGCCTATGGAAAGCCTGAAAAGAGAAGTGGGATGCAATACCCATAATGCAGCTTCAACGCAGTCTCCTATAATGGAAAGTCCGATGCCGAGCAATAGTCAGTAGATCGGGCGCAAATGATGATGAAAACACGGTATTTTCTGGGTAAATGGTTCATTCAAATTCGACTCGATATCAAGAACGAAACTTCTGTATACTATATGTTAGTGGCATCGCTAATTCCATATAGTTTATTAATTATCGCTGTTGAGATATGTAAATGTTCTCTATGTCAAGGAATTCAAGTGCGAAGAGTTCATCACCCCCACCCCCACCCTAACTAACTTTGTCTGTGATGATTTCGCACTCTGATTATGAGGAAAAATTTTCTTTTTTCATCTTTTCTAACTGTAATGTCCACTTTCAGAAGTATGTGTGAAAAATAATCTAATATCACATCATCTTATCATTATGTTTGTTACAGAGTAATTTATGAAACTGCGTATCGCACCGTGTACCAAATGAGAAACGCCAAAGAAATGACATATGCATGTTGTCCTGGGTGGTCACAGGCAAACAAAGCCACACATGGCTGTACGAAAGGTAAGTATTGGCTAAAGCATTATTCAACTTATTCTTAAAAATTAAAGATGAAAATCAAATTTTCATAATTTTACTGAAATCTTTATGTTTATTTCACGTATGTGGATTTGGTAATTTTTTTTTTTTTTTTTTTTTTTTTATGGCTGCTTGTTAAATCGTCCAAATATGCCGGAGAAGAATAGTGTTATGTCTACAACTGTGAATTACGTTGTTTGTCTCCATTGTATAACTTTTGTATCATGTAAAATTGGATATGCAATAAATTGTAACAAACTGTGAGAACTGTCTAGTTACGTTACAATCATTTTTAGATAGATTGTTTGGTAGTACTTGACCTCTCTAAAAAAAATTGGTGTGGAAGTACTGGAGCGTTCTTAAACATGGATATTTGGATAGTTCACATATCAGTTTCTTATTGATGCCTTGACCCTACTACGATAGGTCCCATAGTAGTAAAGCTATGAACTTTTGAAGGTCACTTATTTCACGATTTCGGCACCCTTAACTCCAAAACTATCCACTTTTGAGCACAGCTTCATATGAATTTTTCTTATTTGGATATAAGGAATTTGCTCCCAAAACAATTGTGTCATATTTTTGTAACACCCTATACAGCTATTAAATCTACACAAGGTCGTATCCAGAAAGATAATAATTCAGGGGTTATTGTGTAGAAGGAACGAAAACACCCCCATTAAAGAGACTTGAAATGTCATTGTATTTACAGCGTGAACTTAATTTTCTAATTGAGAGATGCTTAGATCAGGCTCGTAGCCAAAATACTAAGACAAGTTAATATAATTGTTGGAAAGGCTAACTTGAGTTTACCTTAAATCCATACCAATATACAACAGAAGCAGTTGCGTAGCCAGGATGTGTGTTTGGGGGGGGGGGGCAAGTGCTGTTATAGGCACATATAGAAAAATTGCAAACACAAAAATATATAAACATAAAAATATATTTAAAAAAATAGAAACATCAAAGTACCAAAGTACATTGCCGGACCTCTTTGGGGGTGGCGGACCCTCTGCCCCCTCTTCCCTACGCCACTGAACAGAAGGTTTTAGGGCGTTGAAAGTACAGTAGAAGCAAGAAGCTTTCTGGTCACCATCGAGCTCCAGCCTCGTTTAGATAAAAGTTATGTTTGAAGAGGAAGCAAAACTTTTCTTTTCCCTGCTTCATACACTTAATCCTGCCTTCCCATCCTGGACAAACCTTTCTGCTAATGATGTCTCATGTTCAGCTTCGTACCGAGAAATTTTTGTTCGGGGGGGGGGGAAGGGAGGGTCCAATACTATAAGCCACTACGTCTAGGTAGTATTGAATGAGTATTATTCTGTACCTGAAAAGTAGGGATGCGCACGAGACGAGTCGAGACAGGATTTTCCTAACAGAATTCGAGTCGAGACACGGCTCTTCCAATAGTAAAATATACATTTTTCGAGTCAAGAAATCATTTTTACAGCACATTTTCGAGACGAGACAGCCACAAATCTTGTCTCGTGCGTATCCCTACTGAAAAGTAATTGTAAAATACTTTCACCTATGTTTTCAGAAAAAAAATATAGAACTAGATTGTTTTTATAAGAAAAAAAAAGAGTACAAATGAAGTGTAAAATCAAATGTTCATGTTACATCAATCATTTTCCTGCTTAAAAAAGTATAGTTTTATTTTTTTTAAATGTACAAATGTATGTTGAGTTAGGAAGTTTTTTTTTTTTTCTGGAGGTCCGCACCCGATGGATGAGCCCCTGATCAAGTTATTCCGACCCTTGCGGTAAGAACGAAAGTGCCGAAAGATGCATTTTTGGTTCGAATTAACATGGCTGCTTGCTAAGTGAAGAAAGCATGAGGAAGAGGAATTTGCTTTCAGTTTAAGTGAAATGAAAAGGATTCGTTATAAAGTTTCACATGAAAATAATATTTAGTGGAAATACTGCTTCCCACAGACTGGAATAAGAGATTCTTCATGAATGTTTTATGGAAAATATACTTCCATACGGATCACGAAGTGGTTAAGAATACTTTCGTGACACGTGGCTTTGAACACCAAGTTATGTCCTGTAACTTAGTCTACATTTCACTGTTAATTACTTTCTTTCTTTCTTTTCTTTTCTTTTCTTTTCTTTTTTTTTCTTTTTTTTCTTTTTTTTTAATTTTCAGAAACAGAGCACTATATATTATTTGTAGGGGTGGAGAAGCGAAAATACAGACATCTAACTGCTTTGACTTTATACTGAGACACGTATTTTTCTTTCACAAACTCTTTCGGTTTTACTAAGATAAAATATAGCTTCTCTGGTCCCTTATCTTGTTTAAGATTCGTATATAACCAAATATTGCGATGTCTTCCATAGGTTTTGGTATTAGCAAACGGCTGACATAAGCTTTGTAGGCATATAAATCTTTCGGTTTTCTTTCTTTCTTTTTTTTTTAAAAAAAATCGTGACTCTTTCACTATTCACTTCTTCCCTTAGTATACGTACAATGGAAAATATGAAATAAACTCCGATATTATCTAAGTGACCTTATCGTACTGGTGTCTTCTGGGAAAAATTTACATGTTTTTTCCGTAGACGTCAGCAACTCTCGTCCCCGGATAAGTAACTCTTTTCACGGCTATTTTATTTTTATTTATCTTCATAAATGTCTGTCGTTTTTCTTCCCTGCAGATTTGTCGCTGCCACTCTTGTGATAACCTATGCAAGTATTAGTACTTACTGCTGCAGGACAGGTCATGTGAATGTGATGATGTCACCAAATTTAGTGGCCACTTTACTGTGTGTATGATACTCGGAATGTCTTATTCGTGTTCTGTCTTGCAACTGATAAAAGAATTCTTAAAAACTTGTCTGGAAGGAACATGCTATAAGAATCTTGTCCTTAAAGTTACTGCATCTGCCTCGAGATATTATGTATGAAAATGAAAAATAATGACGTTAGTTTGAAGCAATTCGCCAAGCGTAATAACTACTCATACATAACGAAATTGCATTTAAAGATAAATTTATGGAACTTTCTCATAAAATTTATATCGTACAGTGTTATGTATGGGCTGGACACTGTAGCTGATCCAAGCGTCAAGTACGTGAATACGAAAAGAAAAAAAAATGTTTACAGTTATTTTCTTTTACGTTGGGAAGCTTTGGAAGTAGTGCTCCCGCAACTCAAACTGAATTTCATCACCATTTATTCTACCAAACCAACGGAATCCGATTTCTGTATCTTAGGCTAACTTTGGGTGGAACGTGTTTTTGATTTTTACAAAGAGCATGGATAAAATTTCATTAAAATCCTCCTAGGATAGGGAAACCGTGTTAGACATGGAGTTGGTGGATGCGTGTGATGGCGTTGAAAAGGTCCTGGTCTCCTGACCACAGTAGTGGTCAAAAATTGGACCCCGGACATGAAGTCCCACGGTTTTTTCTATACATCAATTAAACATGGATTTTTTTACGGGAGTTCTGGCGTTGGAAAGGTTCGGGTCGTCTGAGCACAGCGGTAGTGTCAGAAATCGAACCCGGAAATTGGGTCCCGAAACTTTGAGCTTAGGTCCATTTTATTTGCCTATTTATTTGCCTATTAAACAAGGAGTGCATTTAGATGGAAAATCCGTAGATTCCGACTACAGGCGTCTTAAGCGAGTGCATTTAGAAGGAAAACCCGTACATTCCGGCTACAGACGTCTTAATCGAGTACATTTAGAAGGAAAATAAGTAGATTCCGGCTATGGGCGTCTTAATCGAGTGCATTTAGAAGGAAAATCCATAGATTTCGGCTACAAGCGTCTTAAGCGAGTGCATTTAGAAGGAAAATCTGTACATTCCGGCTACGGACGTCTTAATCGAGTGCATGTAGAAGAAAAGTCCGTAGATTCCGGCTACATGCGTCTTAATCGAGTGCATTTAGAAGGAAAATCCGTAATTCCGGCTACAGGCGTCTAAATCGAGTGCATTTAGAAGAAAAATCAGTAGATTCCGACTACAGGCGTCTTAATCGAGTGAATTTAGAAGGAGAATCTGTAGATTTCAGCTACAGGTGGCTTTTCTGCCACTGCAATCTAAAAAAAAAATCTTCCTTGCTGTAAAAAGATTTTCTGGACTGTGTTATGTCCGTATATATACAGAGAATATTTATCAAAGTACGTAGTCATGACTTTTTATGTTTTGCGCGTACTAACGGAAGACACACGATTTCCGTCTATTATTTGTGGCTGTACAAACTGGTTCCAGCTAAACAACAAACCCATACATAGCCTAGTATAGAAAATCTTAGGTGTAATATAGATTCCTGCTAAATTTCGCCTCTTCGGGTTTTCTAGATTAAAAATTAGTTTTTCTTTTTATCTCTCAGTGTATACAATTAAGTTATTATTATTTTGTATAAATGCTATCTTGCAATAGAAAATCTTAAATTTTAAAATGCATTCTTTTACAGCTGTATGTGCAGAACCCTGTCAGAACGGAGGCTCTTGCGTGAAACCTGAAACGTGTTCTTGTAAACCAGGATTCACAGGAAAACTCTGCGAGAAAGGTAAGATTATATGATTTTGTGCGATGATGAAATTGTATGAGAAAAGTGCTAATCATCTATATATTAAAATACTACGTTTATATGTTTGTCTCCAATCCTTTCGACAATGAGATCTCGAAAACCACAAGTGCTAGAAACATTTCACTGGTCGATTCCAAATTTTGTGTAGATTGTCCAGCTCTCATTCGAATTTTCAAAACCCGTGTCGTTATTGTTCTATTGAACATTTTAGGGGCCGTTTTGAACCCATAAGATTAACATTGTTGCAGGCCGAAACTCCGGTGTTAGGCAACCAGTAGAGAGAATACGTACGGCGGGTTGACGGACCTTGCAGGCGCTTTGCTTAAATCTGAATGGCAAAACCCATTGTATGCTAGCAACTTCAAAGTCCTCAAGAAACGCAATGAGGGGTATTTGGACGGATATGGATTTATTAGAAAAATATATTTGCACTTGATATCGTGTTACTTCTACAAATTTGCTACAAACTCACTTCAACAGCTATACATAGCAATTCACTTCCTTTGTGAGTCTCCTATCCTTTACTTGTGTGAGTAAGGAGACATGCCCACTGGGAAGGAGATTCATGATCATAACAGAATGATGCGCTAAGTAGACAGTGTAGGTTCAGCTAGTAGTTTTGAAAAATACTACTGCCAACGAAAATTAGGGGAAGCTTAGAAATACTTGAGGAAAATGTTACATAAAAAAAAAAAACATGCTGCATGCTAAATAAACACTGAATTTGGAGGAATGGTACTTGAGCTAATGTTATGAGTCAGTGGTACTGCTACATCTATGAGGGTTACTTCTTGGTCTACCATTATTTTATTGATAACAGTGATGTCGAATCTGTTTGCAGGTACCGTAACACATGTTCTGATTTCTCGATGCTAGTAAAGTTTGTATTTATCATTTTCAAGTATTGGACTTGGCTTATTATTATCCCCATACTAATAAAAGAGAGCTGTTTTCCGATCCTCAGGAGTCCCGCTGTCCTGCCCCAAACAAATATGTTCGTTCAGCTCTTTTGCAGGCGAGATGGTGTGCTGGGTAATGACCTATACTGTAAGGACTGATTTTGAATGATAGTCTGCAACCGGATTCAAATCCCGATCGTGTCTGGGAGCCGATATTAATACGTACTAGGCCTCGTCCTTCATTACCTAGGGGTTGCATAAAAGTGCAAAACGCAACAAAAACTCAATCATACACGTCCCTGGTATACTTTTTATTGGATTGCTTTGGTGGATAATATATCCCCTCATCTTACAAGGACACGAATAGTCAAGTTTTTGTATGTACCATTGCGAAAATATAGAGTAAATATTTCTCTCCTCGTGCATGTAGAAATTCGTCTACGAGATATTTTTTTTTTTTTAACTCGTAAAAGTTATATTAAAAAGAAGTGCTTGTAGAATTATCTATGTTAAGTAAGTATGTGTGGCTACTGTATTTATTGCATGGACAAAAATAGAAATATGTTTATATTTAAAGGTATACAGGCTATGTTTCCTCCGAATTTGAAAAGTTAAGAGTAGGATTAGAAATTAGGTTTCTAGACTTTCGTATCTATTACCATGTTAGACTTTCACGCAGGCCCGCAGGGCCCCTAAACTTTTCGTGGCCCCTCCAGACCTTAACACAAAATGCTATTATTAATACAAAAAACACAATTTAGCTATTGGTAAGAGAATGTATAATGACTTGGACCCCCTAACATATTCATGGCCCCCTCAAACCTCTGTGGCTGGTTGCGGGCCTGCTTTGACGTATGGAGGGATGATGTCCTTTGACGTTCATACTTCCCGGGGATAGTGGAGGGCAAAAGGAATGGGGGAGGAAACAGCCTGGAAGCATTATGTAAGGTACCATCTCGTCATTTGCCTGGTATGAATGAGGGAAACCCAGGAAAGCCTTTATTCAAGATGATTGGCCTGGAAAAGATTTTACATTTTTTTGACCGAGTGTACCCACTGGGAAGCAAACCGAGGGCAGCTTCAGTTTGGAAAGTAAGATAATATATTCCCTCCCTTCCCCCCCCCCCATATGACTTAATGGCTCAAAAGAGACTGAAACGATTGAACGTCTATTAGAATAAGTGACGTACACAGAATTTCAGCAAGGGAGGTTCCATCACACAAGCTCTTATTGTTACAGGACGCGTGCGAGTTTTATGTACATTTTTTCATATGATATATGTTTAATTTCGCATATATCTTTAAATATCTTATAGAAAGGAAATGGGAATCCAAATCTGGAAATTTCTACTTTGCTTTCCTGCCATGGTTAGAGCATGTTTTTACAACTATAGTACTCTTAATTCAAGGATTTTAGTCTGCAAATCTATTGGTGGGAAGAGGCTCTACTTGATTTGGGGGATGCCCGAAATTCAACTATACCCACTGATGACTACGCTACAGACTTTCCATTGCTCAAGTCCCTTTGACGCGCGTCTGTTGTGAAGGAGATCCCGGGTTCGATTTTTGGTGGGGTAACCTTGCAAGTTGAATGCTTTACAGGTTCGGGTTCCACCTTAAACTGTCTGTGAGTCCATGTCTAGTATAGTCTCGGTGCTGAAAAGGGACGCTGAACTCCACCCACCCATCCAACTATTGACTACATCACGCTGACTATGAATGGGTTTTTGGATTTTTGAAGACACACATTGTTCAAAATACTCTAAAAAAGAAAAAAAAAGGATAGAGAACATCAAAGACTTAATTATGATGGCTGTTGAAAGATGTTTTTTTTTTTTAATCCGTTATTTATTTTCTAAAGTTTCTCTTAAACTAACGATCCAAGTGCGATGACTTAATGGAATGCGTAACTAAAGGCGAAGAACGGTGTATCAAATCGTTTACATGCCTGTTTGCAGGGAGCGTGGTAGGGTGCAGACGCGTTTATTGCTGTCTAGTGACATCCAGATGGCTCGGAGTTAAGATTTTAAAATGAACACTAAAAGAAAAATAAAATGGCCACTGAGCAAACGCTTGACACTTTATAGCGGCATATGTTTATAAATGCCACACACATTGCAAAGAAGCAAAATCATTATTTTAATATTATGATAAGATTAACAAGCGTAACCATCAAGTAACGGTTTGGTCATATATAGCTAAACATATATATTTTTTTCTTATATTATGAACTACGATGATGCTCAAAGTGTGAAGAATGATACAAAATTCATGGTCTTGGACTGGATGGTGTATTAAAAAAAAAAAAAAAAAAAACGACCACTATCAACAGTGATGAGTTCTAGAAGAGACAAGGCGATCCCCTCAAATATTGATTGCAGTATCGCCATCAGTGTTTTTTCCAGACATGCTTTTTGGGGGGGCACTGCCCCCCCCCCCGGAGCTCTGAGGGTGCCCCCCGGAGGAGACCAAAATAATACGTCTATAATATAATAATAAATAGAAAAGTACCATCAGTACCCCCCGGAATACTCAGTGTGCCTCCTGGAACATTTTTTCTAAAAGAACGACTGGTCGCCACTTGTGACAAAAATGTATAATAACGGTATCAATAACGCATCGATTTTTCATCAGATAAACACAGAAAACTGATATACTTCCTGATAGTTCGGTAGTCTATCTACCCGGTAAGTGGAAGGCTCGAATTCGATTCTAGCGAATAAGTTTTCCTGCTTTATTTTAATAATTACTGTAACTAGCGTCATGTAAGTTTTTCTCAGGAGGGACCGAGGGACAAGATTATAGGAGTTTCACGTTATTTTTAGTATATTAATATACAATTTTATTGAAAATAATTTGTTTCTCAAAGACAAGAGGCAATCACTTCCTGCACTCTCCAAATAAGGCCCCTGAGACTCTGACATTGGTGATGAGAGAGTGTACTGCTGATGAGAGTGGGGTAATGGCATTCATAGGTTAATACTACTCACTCCTCATCAGCATTCAGCAGTGCACCAAGCACTGTGAACAAGCATGCTAAAAGCATCAGAAGTGGACACAAGCTACAGGGCACAAAACATGATTTTATGATTAACTATGATGAAACTGTGACCAAAAAAGATAAAAGAGAGAGGAAATGAATTGTTAATTTATTTTCATTAATATTTTATATACATATGCTGATGCCTAATCTTCATTTTAAAGTTATTACAGGTAAACAATGGGTGTTGTTCGTGAGATAGAGATAAATATGGTGAATGTCTAACAATGACGCTCAGTGTGCGTAGCAATATCCTAATTTACCCCATCACTACGAGTATATGGTTACTAGATTTTGTTCTGGATGAGATTATATAATAAAAACGGGCAGTGCAGAAAAAGATAGTATTCAATTTGAAAGTTCATCAGGTAGTAAAAATGATAATATCAAAGATTTTATGACGATAGTGATACTAGCAATAATCGTATTTATTTATTGTAGAGTGAGTTCGGGAAATGTAACGAACTTTTGTTCTGATGTGGGAAGTGTTTACAGTGGGCTCACACAGAATGTAGTAGGGGTTCCAATTGCAATAAGTATAACGTGACTTCTACACTTAACCAGACTATAGAAAAAAAGGAAAACATCGACAAGTAAATTACCTATTTGTCTCGATAGTTTGTGTACACCTGCCCTGATTAACCAGAAATGTAAAAGATTAGGTACAGTTTTCTTAATAAAACAATCCCCTATTGATCATGTGAGTTTGTGGAGGAAATATAATATCCATGGATTTTCTCAGCGGTCTCGTATTTGATCCACAGTTTAATTCCACCACATCTTGCACCACTAGAGTTTCATCTTTTAACCCTCCATTGTAACCGGAAGTTATAGGTCTACTACATCCGGTTACAGTATTGATTTTGTATAATTTGGAAATCTACCACAATTTCGGAATGAGAAACCGAACTTACTTTTTGTAAACTAAAACTGCATGAGATATATTAGTATTTTGTCTTTTGTATCGACAACAATTGGAGGCTCCAAAGTTTACTAGTTGGAGCGTTAGTTTCAAGACCGCGTGTCCTGGGTTGGGTTCTCAGCCGTTGCACTCCAATTTTCCGTATGCACTTAGTGCCGTGAAGTATACTGTGGTGTCAAAGGAATAAAAGACGTGACGGCTACAAGGTCCAGAAACCTCGTGATACGTGCTGACTACGTGTTCATTGCTAAGCTAAACGTAGTTCTGCCGCTCGGTAATAGATGGCGTTGGAGCGGGCTCAAGGTAGCAAGAGGCTGTCACTCCAGTGGTTATGGTTATTATGAAGGGTTTAAATCAGAACTTGGCTTCTAATCTTTGACACTACGTTTATGTTTGCAACAATTCTTTAGACAAAGTCACTACGTTCATATAAGTTTTTGTGTGATATTTGTTTTTAGGTTTTGTATTAACGTACATCTTATCATATAATATGGTAATATGGTTCAGATGCGCTAAAACGTATATTTTTATATTATAAAGTATGGAAAGCTACTCGTAATAAACACAGAGAAAAGTTATACGTACAACATTCAGCACGAAAATAGGCTAATATAAAGACCAAAGACCTGGCAGACAAAATCAAAAAGTTATGAAAATGTGAAAAAGTCACAGTAAGACCAAATAAAAGCAAAATATCTCCTAACAAACGTACAAAAATAAGTAATACTAGACACTTGTCACATGGTTAGGAAGTTCTTTGAAGAGGAACTCTTCAAATAATCTGCATACTGTACTAAGTTGAAACTGTGAAACTGGTTTAAACTGAGCTACAGAAATAATAATAATAATAATAATAATAATAATAATAATAATAATAATAATAATAATAATAATAATAATAATAATAATAATAATAATAATAATAATAATAATAATAATAATAATAATAATAATACAGTTTCAAAATATTCTATTTAAAATATCAAAGTTTCGTACAAAAATACAAAGTGAAAGGTAGACCCTATATGTAAAGGAATTTATAAGCATTTTGTCCCTTAGCTAAAGCAATAGAAACACTATAGTATAGTATTCGTCTGTCATCAATATGGGAATATGTACAGTATATAGCAAAATTAATGTACTTCTACATTATTATATGGTTTAGGACAGTGGTTCCGAAACTTTTTTTGACTAACGACACATTTTACCGAACATCACGGCTCATTTACTTGATTAATTAATAATAATGTAAATTATAGTAGTGTAAAACTATAAGTTCCCATGAAGTAATGAGTATGTAATGCTGAGCATGGTAGAGTGACTAGTACAGTGTACCTCGAAATGGAATTTAACTAATTAATAAAGACTTCATGATTTTGAAATTCTAAAATTTCACGACACACTTTGTGGGACTGCACGACAGAGTAATGTGTCGTGATATACCGGTTGAGAACAACTGGTTTAGAGAATGATACTAAGATCTAACTGTGACATTCTGATTCGCAGTCAGACAAAAGGTGAGAGCCATGGTATCCCTAAACATTTTCCTATCTTTACAGGTTAAAACTTACAATGGTCTAAAGTCACTGTGTGTTTCCTCTCTTAAAGATTATACTAGGTACTATCTTTACCATTTGCTGCTGGGGCTGCCTCATGGCTAAGCGGTTAGCGTAAGCGCCTTCGGCGTGATAGACTCGGTCGGAGCTCATGTGGTTGGGACACTACGTTAAGATCCACGTCTCATATAGCCTCGGTGCTGGAAGGGACGCTAAAATCAAATCATATATATAGATACTATTTGCTACTTGCAGTTGGCCTGGTCTTGCTGAGGTATTCTGATCTAAAACCATAAGCAAAAGCCCTCCAAAATATTTCTGTCTACGCCACTGGTGTGAACTAAAGGCAAGAAACAAACAAGTTCGGAAACTCGAGGCGGGAGCTCACGTGGTTCGGATTCCACGTTAATCAGTAGGTCTCATCTCATAGCCTCGCTGCTGAAAGGGACATTAAACTCAAACTCAACTCAGCTCGGAAACTCGAGTCTTCTGTAGCATGAAGATTTCTTTGCGATAAGTAAACCCCTAGATAAAAGGTTAAATTTAAATCCTTGAAAGGGATGAATAGGAATAAGCCTTCCGCCATATAATATATTACCGATGTTATATGCTATGTTGGCAGTCAAACGTTGTTACATTCATACAAATATTATTTAACTGTTGTTTCCTTGTGCATACTGCGGTAGTAAATAATATCAAGATGAAATAAGAAAGAAGAGATCTGAATTCAAAGAAACATTCTCCTGTGACATCTCCCTGTCCATAAAGTACAAAGACATGAGGAAACATGAAGGAAATAATGGACAAAAAGAATCCACTAAAGACATCATTTCAGAATTTAATTCAACATGTTACAGCTTTTTAAAAGATATTTTTTTGATGATTCGAGTACATATCTTTCATCTATCAAGTGAATATAATGTGTGATAATATTGTATTGTCCAACTAATCCTGAAATATTTACGTGTAAGGTTACTTTTTTTTATGTATATAAAATTCCAAGGCAGCAACTGTCCACGAAGTATAAAGGAACGTCGTTGACTCGTATGAAAAGAAGTCGTAGAGTAAAATTACGATTTTTTTTTTTTAATCCAAGTGACACTTATGAAGATTTTTCTTCCTATTTTTTTTTCATAAGAACATTCTATTTGTAATATAAAAACATGTCAGTCTATGAATAACGCAAGGGCGGATCCAGAAGGCAGCCAGAACTCAGACTGTGATAGGTATATCATGGCAGTGGTACTATAAACTTTCAAAAATATATAAATAATAGCTTCAATCATTTTGGTCACTCAAAAAACCGGGGGGCATAGGCCCCTCGGCCCCAAGCTAGATCAGCCACTGGAGTAACCTTAATTCCTAATAGTACACAATGAAGCTAATAGATGTAGCTTCATGCGCTACTTTCTTGCCCGATGTTAATAACGTAGATGTCACTACTGTGCAGGCAAATTGCAGATTTAAAACTATTGTGATCATTTAATTGCAAACTTGATTCAATTAACTCCACTTTTCAATGAAATTATTTCAAAATGGAGCAAGGGCTCTAAATATTTCTGTATCTCTACAGTAATATATTGTGACAATTTAAGTGCAAATTAAACTGTATTGTCTCAATTAAATTAAAAGTGTATATTGATGATATTGAACATAAACATGAAGGAATTCGAAGTACTGCTAATGAGTTTTACAAGCTTTGTTTATTGTAAATAGAAATCAAGTTTTGACAAACAAATTTTGATTGTAATGATGATAGTTTTTAAGTTGCTTTATGTATCTGTTGGATAAAAAATTCTTAAACTAGTATGTTACACCAACACAATTTACACAAAGGCAGATAGGTGATTAGTAATTTAGTTTATGTACAAAATAAATATTGCTTCTGATTTCTTTTATACATTGTAAATCTATCTATATCCCTTTTTGGACCACAAATATACATTTAAAAAAACTGTGACGACATTTTAATTCACTGTATATTTTTAGACTAGTAACATGAAACTTGATTGGCTCATTTGTATGCCAATCATGTTACAGTTCTGATTTCAGCATTAATGGAAGCTTAGTCCTCCTTCAGCGGGAACAACGTCCTTATCAGATTCTCGAGATGGTTAGCGTTGTCTTTCCCCTCGTTTATCAGACAGTATTTTGTATTATATTAAGGAAACTCTATGTATAAGTTATTCAGTTATAGAACAGATTCAGTCTAATTTATTTACTGCTTTTGTATTTAACTAATACGTTATCGTGTATGAATAGAAATGAAGCTATGATAACAAGAGCACTTACTGATAAAAATCTTTTATGCTGTTTATAGTATGTAAAATAATCTCTTTGTAAGTTTTTTTTAATTAATTTTTGAATGTAAAGTTTCCGTATTCTCTACACCAGCGTTTCTCAAACTGTGGTTCTCTTAGATTGAACATTAGTTCAAAAAAAGACAGAAAAAAAAATAAAACTCTTAAAAGCGAATTGTGTATCACATATTACAGTCGAGGATCTGAAACTAAGTAGCTAACTCCAAGGGCGTCGATCCTGGGGGACCCCATGTATTTTAAGAATATATATTTTTTATATGTATTTTTATTGTTATATGTATTGTTACATGTATTTTTTTTTTATGAATGTATTTTTTTTATGAAATTACAGGGAAATCGGCGCCCTTGACTAACTTTATAGCTTATGGAACCCGGAGGTTCAATGCCGCGTTCACAAAAACTCTCCATTGACTTTTTGTCTTTAGCCAACTCGATCCAGTTTCTACTTCATTTTCCAACTTAGGCGAGATTCATCTTATATTAGCCTCTTATCTGCGACTAGGTCTACCTAATGGTCGTTTTCCGACTGGATTTCCAGTTGAAACTTTGAATGTGTTCGTACTTCCTTCCAATCTGGCTACATGACCTGCCCACCTAAGCCTCCTAAACTTGATGATCCTAACAATGGTTGGTAAACGGTATAAATTATGAAGTTCCCAGTTATGAATTTTCCGCCATTCCCCACTCAGGTTCCTCTTGGGTTCAATATTCCTCTCAGGATTTTATTCAGGATCTTTCAGTCAGCGTCCTGAGGATCTGAAACAGATAATACAAATAATAATTTAACAAGAAAAGGCTATGCAATTTTCGGTAATTTATGTAGATGTATTACTATTATAAAATACATTTGATAGCCTTTTAATTTATATATATATATTTCTGGACAACATCAAAATCTCTGGCCTGAAGCCCGTCACTTATGAGAGACGACGTCTTTCGGTGAGCATACTATCCAGGGAAGGAAAGAAGTTGTATCTCTTAGGTACGATCGCGGCATTTCCCTGATGTGGATGAGGAAACTCAGGAAAAAAGCTCATTCAGGGTTGCTGACCTGAAAAAACTGTTACATCTTTTTGGTCGAATGTTGCGGGATTGGAACCCGGGACCGCACGCATCAAAGGCAAGAGCTTAAGTGACTACGGTACGCGTGGCCATTCGATGAACTTTAAAATGAATATTGATCATAAACCCATTTGTCAACATATGCACTTCTCTTGTTGAGGCATTTGTCTTAACGCAACACTAGCTCTTGTATGGTAGTGTCAAGAAATTCTGCCGCCAAGGTTTGACGTCACAACCATCAACAACTCAGCTGTGCTGTCGAAACGTTGTTCGACCCCAGAAAATCGCTTCAAGTGAAGGAACAGATGGAACTCGCTGGATGCGAGGGTCGGGGCTATAGGGGAATGGCCAAATATATCCCACCAGACGTGGCCGGCCACTATGGATTTGTCGTGCACATTGGCACGGCTTGTCATGATTTGTAAGAAACATCTATGGCCATACCTTCAATTCATGGATCCGGTGCACACACAATTTGCGGTGGATCTCTGATGTTATCAGCTTCTTAAGCTACATCGCCACGTTAAATGAATCTTGTAGCTGTCATAAAAAAAAAAAAAAACTTGCAACTCGATCTTTCTATTTTACTCTTTACATGTTACAAACTTCTTGAAAGCAAGGAGGTTTCTCCACAAATGCAGCACTACACTCTAGTGGACAAACAGTGAACCTCCTCATTAAAAACGTGTATTTTGGCGCACTTCCCCTCCC